>NC_142949.1:9696712-9719212 GCF_046866305.1 Octopus bimaculoides
ATTTCTTTTTTCAACCACCAGAGTGATTTGGGACTTATGAAAGGAAAGCTTTTTTATTAGTCCGAACGTATGAAACAAGGGTTAACTAAAGGTTTGAAAAACAACGACAGACGTTTAGAACAAACTTATGAAATTGCTTTGGAAAGGCAAAGAGTTAATATTACAGTCTCTCTATAAAGACATGTTTTGTATAACATAACTCACCAATGTCTCACTGTCTCTTCTAACACAGCCTTTTAACCCTTTGCCTCTTCTGTATATTACATGAGATGCACAGGCCATGTATTCCTGGCATCCATGCATCATATATAATACACTTTCCCAATTTATTTCAACAACTTGATTAACTTGGGACTTAGGAAAAGAAAGCTTCATATTACTTGGAACGTATAAAACAAAGCCTAGCTAAAAGTTTAAATACACGCATGGGCATTTAGGACTAACTTAAGGAAACCACTTCGGATAGGTAGAAGGTTAAAATAGCACGTCAGGAGGAGTTATTGAGTTAGACATGATCCGGGCCAGTAATGGCCCATAACTTATGTTATGAGTAGTAGAAGTATTGAATTCAAACCAACAACAGACACAAAATTATAAATTCTACACGTTTTAATTCCTAATTAAGCAAACCAATTATCGGCAATAGGCTCTCTCTACTTCTCTCATGAAATTTTGGTTAGCCTCATCAAAGTGACACTCTCGTATATTCCATAATCGATCGTCAATTTCGTCAACAATCTACCCACAAGCTTTCAATGCGTATATAATCACACACACACACACACACACACAGATACGCGCGCATGCGTGAAGGCATCTGTGTGCGAGCGCATCTAAGTATGTATGTGTAGGTGAGAGTGAATGAGTGCGTATTTATGTGTGTGTGTGTGTGTGTGTGTGTGTGTATAAGAAGTTGCCTTTGAAATATCACGTTTTTATTAGATAAAAATTTCGAAGAAAATTATACAGGAAGAGAGCAAAAAGAAGAAAAATGATGACGAGACGAGAGTCCGGAAGAAGATAAATTAAAAGATGGATAATTGTGAGTGGAAGGGTGATAAGGAGGGAGTTAAACGGAATTTGCATCTTATGACGCACAACGAACATTCTAGGAGGTCACCATTAAATAACACAGCCTCGCAGCAGACTTTAAACAGCAGAACTGTAGAAATTAGCACATTTCTTCAAGACAAACACTACCATACTGTACTGAATGGGCGAGTTTAACTTCTTTTTTTTTTTTTTTTATTTTCTTTATTTATGTAATTTTTTTTTCGTGGTTCTACTCATAGTAACGTTTCTGTTCGTCTAATGAGACTTCCTTTGTCACAGACTTGAGATGCTAACTTCCTTTCTTCTCACTCCAGTTCTTTAAAATATTTGTTGTAACCTTTGGAAGGCATCAAATAGCAGAAGAACGCTGTTCTACTGAAGAACAGAAAGTTTGCAGTTAATAAAAAATAAAAAAAACAAAAAAAAAATCTAAATTTAACTGACAAAGAATATCGAAGAAATAAAGATAGGAATATTTCGCTTTTGTATCAAGTTTGCCTGATTCTTGACGCGAACCTGGTACATAAATCTATCTATTCTCTTTTACCAAACCGCTAAGTTACGGGGACGCACTCACACCAACACCGGTTGTCAAGCGGTGGTGGTGTCTCAGACAGAGACACAAAGATACACACATACACATATGTATATATATATACGACTGGCTTCCTTCAGTTTCCGTCTACCAAATCCACTCACAAGGCTTTGGTTGGCCCGAGACTATGGTAGAAGACACTTGCACAATGTATTATACAGTGAGATAGAATCCGGAACCATGTGGTTGGTGAGCAAGCTTCTTACCACACAGCCATGCCTGCGCCTTCATTCTTTTCATTTATTCTTTTACGTGCTTCAGTCATTTGGCTGCGGCCACGCTGGAGCAGCGCCTTAAAGGGTTTTTTAGTCGAAGATATCTCTGAGAGATTTAAAAATGTATTATTTCTAAAGATAGATAGATGTTTTATCAATGCTTCCATTAAGTATGTATAATTTTTTTAAAAACCCATTAAACTTTTACATTATTTACATTTGATGGACATTTGTCCTCATCTTGTTTGTTGTTAACATAACGTTTCGGCTGATATACCCTCCAGCCTACATCGGGTGTCGTGGGGAAAGTTTGAACTTGGGTTCTCATTCCTATGGTATCTTTCGATATGATTATTATCATTATTATTCAGGTCACTGCCTGAAATCGAACTCAGAATCTTGGGGTAAGTAGCCCGCGCTCTTAGAACCATTAAACAATAGAACCATTAAAGTCGTGTTAAATAACTAATTAGGACTAGACACACAGTTCTATGAGGTGAGATGGACAGTTGATTCATTTATATACGTGATGTAATTTACACTTTTTTTTATATATATATAACTAAGGAATGATGGGATAACGTAGACTTAGATAAATTCAGCTTATCTATCTTATAAGACATCTAGAATTTGTCTATGATTCCATCCAAATTTTTAAGAACTGCGTCATTTATCAAAATACATCATCTCCAATCTGAAACTTTTTCGAAGTTTTAAAATACGTAAAACTTCCTGACAGAAAATTGTAGCTAAAAAACAAAAAAAAAAAGAGATTTGTATAATGTTGTTAACATCAACGAAAACCGTTTGCATTTTTTGATACTCTAACATTTCAACAGAAAAGCACAATTCTTTTAATCCTGTAATTTCTGTTAACACGATTTTTTTCCTTTTATTTTGTGCGTGTGTTTGTTCTTCAATAAAATATGGTTCGTATATTACTGCTTTTGGTGCATTTGAGGAAGAACATGCACTTGGATTACGCAATAACACAACTTTTCAATTATCTCCGTTATGACAATTTAAGCAACAAGAAAAATATATCGTTTTCAATTTGAAATAAGTTTTGCTCTAAAGAATATTTCTCATTATGTCAGGTACCAAACGTATTTAGCTTCTGTCTATCTAATTAACCAAATGCGAATGATGTAGTCTTTCTCTTCTGTTGTAATTCCATTTAAAAAGATGACAAGCTCGCAGAATCGTTAGCACATTAAATGTTTAGAGTTCAAATTCTGCCAAGGTCGGCCTGGTCTTTTATTTTTTTCGAAGTCGATAAAATAAGTACCAGCTACGCATTGGAGTCGATGTAATCGACTAGTCCCCTCCTCTCAAATTTCAGGCCTTGTGCCTACAGTAGGTAGGATTATTATTATTATTGTTGTTATTAAGACGAGCTAGCAAGATCGTTAATGCGCCGCAAAAAAGGCTTAATGGCATTTCGTCCGTCTCTATGCCCTTAGCTCAAATTCTATCGAGAGCGACTTTGTCATTCATCTTTCGAGATCGATAAAATAAGTACCAGTTGAGCCTTGGAGGCCGATAAAATAAATATTAGTTGAGCATTGGCGTCGTGAAAACAATTAGCCCCGCATAAAAGTTTCAGGCCTTGTGCCGCCTAGATTATGGATTATGATTCTATTTCAATATATGATGCTTTCTAGGATTATTATATTAACCCAAGTTCATAACTGGTTCTGTATTTTACCGATTCCGGGATGATGTACATTAAAGCAGGATTTGAACTCGGATCCTAAAGGACAGGAAGTACATTGCCTGGGAATGGCCTGGTTTTTGTTAACGGCAGACATCATCAATTGATGTTTAATTAGAGAACAGAGGACATCATCAATTGATGTACGTTCGTACAATGTGGAAATCTCAAACGAATTTATACTCTCGATGGATGCAAAGGAAAGAGAATATATTTATGGCACTTTTCCATAATGAAATTATGAATTTTGTGTGAACGACTAACAATTATTATAGATCTTGTATCTATATTAAACGAAAATAAGTATAAAAATTACTCTTAAGAAAAAGGCATTTTATTTATTTGGTGTTTTCCTGTTTGACAAGTATTCACGCAACCATTTCCCGAATTTTAAAGGTTACATTGTTATAAAGCACCATATATACGACTGGTATTTTATTTCATCGTCTCTAGAAAGATGAAAGTTAAAGCTGACCGACGGCAGGGCTTGAACTTGTAACACAGTTACAGCTCTTTACTCTTTCACTCGGACTGTGGCTGTGATGAGGCACCGCCCTGAAGCGTTTAGTCGAAAAGAATCGATCCCAGTTCGTTATTTAGTCTCGTAATTATTACCCTCTTTCGCCAAACCGCTACGTTACGGGGACGTAAGCAAACCGACACCGGTTGTCAAGTGGTGTGGAGACGAACACAAAGTCACACACACACACACATATATTATAGCGACAGAAGCAGTATGAATACCAAAAGGTAATATCCACCCTCACTCAATGTGGATGTTGTGTTAGAACATAGAATATTATTTACTCGACATAAACTCTAATAAGGACTCGTCTCACACATACATACATTGAAAACGGGTTTCCACACAGTTTCCGTCAACCAAATTTACTCACAAAGAATTAATCGGACTACGGCCATAGTATAACGACAGCTGGTCCAGGTGCCTCGCAATGAGATTGAACTCAAAACTGTATGGGTGCAAAGCTAACGTCTCAGCCACGTAATTATGCCTGCCCACACTTATTAGAGACGTTATAAATAATAAATAACCCTTTATTTTTGTGAAACAAGTCTTGGTTCGGTTTGTCAGAAGAGCGGAGGATAATATTGTGTCTCTGATGTCCTGGATGCAATTAGGCAAATTATCTGATTAGCGATTTCCAATTTTAGTTTCGTTGGACACATCATTTACAAACCACAGGCGATTCAATATTGGAATGTATTGGCTTCCAATGAGGAGAAGAGGAAAAAAATTTAATATTCTGGGGAAAATCCTTTGTCAGAAACACGTTACTGAAGATACAGAATGAATGAATAGAATGAGAAGAAAGAGAGAGAGAGAGAGAGAAGTGGAACATAAGGCAAAAGGAATCACAATGTGAAACGGGAATGTAACAATTGGGCGCAGCTGATTGGACGCTGGCGATTTGGCACGGCTGACTGATCACTGAAGCTGTTTTGGCAACAGTATTTTTTGGCACGGGAGGCAAACATACTTACACACTCACACGTATGCACGCACGCGCGCCTAGAAATATACACATAAAGGTAGAGGAGAGAGACATTATAATTTATTAATTGAACATGATTGAATAAATACTTTCTCTCTTTTCATACACACGAAGAGAAATCTATTCGCACAAACGCAGAGAAATATAGTGGAGAGAACAGCAGAAGCATTAAAACGTCTGCAGTCAAATAAGTCTGCCTCGAATCAGCGACGCCGAATAGGCGGCGCCAAAACGGCTGTGCCAAATATATGATCTCCGTATGAAACATGTCGGTGAGGCATCAGAGTTAGAGAGACGATGTAATCGAAAGAACGGCGTGGAACCCGAAAATGAGGAAGAGAGCGAATAAACAGAAGGAAAGACAACTAGGGTACAATTTTAGTTCTTTTTTTCTAGGGTTGCATTTAATTATTCAAGTATTCAGTGGTATTTTTCTGGTTATATATTATACTTTGTGTATTGAATATTCATTTGATTGTTCATATAAATGGTATTATAGGAGATGAACGTTGGCAACTTTGGAAAAGATAAAACGTGAAGGACGATCATTGAGACCAAAACAAAGGAAGAAAAATAAAGTAGAAGCTGCAAAACTGCAAATATGCTGAAGAGCGGAAATGATCAGAAGAATCAGAGGCGTTCATTAATACTGGCAATTGAAGAGGCTTCTTAAGTAAATATAACGAATTTTCTCTGCGCTTGCCAATATAGAATCTATAACAAGATGTAAAAAAAACACTTACATCAGAACGGAAAATAGTTTAACCTTGTTTAATTTTGAAAGCTACTCAGAAAAGTTATCGACAGATAATGTCTAAAATATCTTGTTAACGCCGCTAAAAGTTGTTTCGTACTAGTTATTTCATAAGCTAAACGAACCGCAGCTAATAGTATCGACAAATCGGAGCTGAAAGCTTCCTTCTAGGATTAGAATGAAATCACAGAGATTTCTCAAATCCTCTCGAGCTTTCGCTATCAACGAAAGAAAGTAGTTTACAATGATAGAAAAATCTAACACGGTTGCTGGTACCGATGCAGCTCTTTCAGATTCTTCTGCTACAGCTGATAGTTTTGAAAACATGCAAATATTCTTTGAATTTTCGGTTTACTTTTCTCTTGGCATTCATCAACATTCTTTGAGTTGTTCAGTCTGACTTGACCTTCACATTTATTGTTAATCTATTTTTAAGAAACAATTTTGTTGAAAAGAAAGAGAGAAAGCAAATTTTCCGGATTGCTAATTTTATGAATGTCTGTTCTTAAAATAAAATGTATTTTGACAAGTTTACCTTCTGTTCGTCAACGCACCAGAGTTAATGCAGCGCGCATGCATGCATGCACATACGGATAGATAGATAGATAGATAGATAGATACACACAGACGCATATGCATGCATGCATGCATTCATACATACATACATACATACACACATACAAACAAACAAACACAAAAACAAGTGGGCTTCTTTCAGTTCCGGTCAACCAAATTCGCTCTCAAGTCTTTAACTGACCTGAAGTTATAGTAGAAGACATTCACCAGAGATGCCACACTGTCGGAGTGAACTCGAAAATGTGTGATTGAGAAGCCAACTTCTTAACCACATGGCTATGCCTGCATCTTCGAAATAATGTCATATGAAATTTTTAATATCTTGGATGGGCCATTATCTCAACACACGCACTACTTATATTTCACTTCTTTCACCATCATCATCTTTATTAGTAGTAAGTCAACCAGTTAACTATTTAACCAATCGATTGGTTGATTGGCCGAACGACTAATCAAGCAACTGATTGGTTAAATGGTTAACTAGTTGACTGACGAGAATAAAAGAAGTGAAATTCAACCAGTGCATGTGCTTATGATTGACATAATGACCCTCCTGAAACAACACGTTCTGTTTCGATACCCGTATGTTTACATTAAGAATCTTACAAACCGAATAAAAAAAAAAAACATCTTATAAATTTAAAGCACAGGAATAATTTTACGTATTTCTGCGACGATTATTTTAAAGGAAGTGAAGAGGATGCAGTGGCGTATATTCATTTCTCGGTTAAACTTAATGCTGGGTGGTGGGGAAGGAGAATAATGATAGTAAGTGGAAACCAAAACCTGGATTCTTCCAATGACTTTCACTTATGTCATATGCTAACAAAATCTAGAACTTAGTATTCTTCGCAATAATAATGCATGTGTTGCGACCTACATCTGTGAAGGAGAGCCTGTTTTTCCGATTCCTGCAATTGGAGTAGTTTATAGATTTACCATACAAGAACTGTTCAATATTTCCTTTTACAGTTCTGTGGATCAAATTGCTTCTGTTTCTTTCTTCTTTTTATTTCCTGTGGGTGAATGTTTTATGTGTGAGCGCATGTATGAGTGCACATGCTCGCTTGTGTAAGCGCATGTGTATGCGTGTATGTATGAATGCACATGCTCGCTTGTGTAAACGCATTTGTGTGCGTGTCAGTGCGTGTGTGCGTGTGTGCGTGTCAGCGCATGTGTGAATGCGTGTGAACGCATATGTGTGCATGTCAGTGCGTGTGCGTGTGTGAATATGCATCTATGTAGGCGCCTGAATGTGTAATTGCGTGTGTTTGAGTGAGTGCTCGTGTGAGCGCATGTGAGTACGTGCATTTGTGTGAAAGTGTGTATGCGTGTGCCAACGTATATTTATGTGTGTGAGAGTGTCTTTATGTGTTGTGCTGTGTTCGTGTGGGTTGTGTCTGTATATATTAATGTGCGCATGTCAGTGTGTGTGTGTGTGTGTGTGTGTGCGTATATATTAATGCGCGCATGTCAGTGTGTGTGTGTGTGTGTGTGTGTGTGTGTTGTATTGCGTTGTGTGTCTGTATATATTAATGCGCGCATGTCAGTATGTGTGTGTGTGTGTGTGTGTGTGCGTATATATTAATGCGCGCATGTCAGTATGTGTGTGTGTGTGTGTGTGTGTGTGTGTGTGTTGTATTGCGTTGTGTGTCTGTATATATTAATGCGCGCATGTCAGTATGTGTGTGTGTGTGTGTGTGTGTGTGCGTATATATTAATGCGCGCATGTCAGTATGTGTGTGTGTGTGTGTGTGTGTGTGTTGTATTGCGTTGTGTGTCTGTATATATTAATGCGCGCATGTCAGTATGTGTGTGTGTGTGTGTGTGTGTGTGTGTGCGTATATATTAATGCGCGCATGTCAGTATGTGTGTGTGTGCGTGTGTGTGTGTTGTATTGCGTTGTGTGTCTGTATATATTAATGCGCGCATGTCAGTATGTGTGTGTGTGTGTGTGTGTGTGTGTGTGTGTGTGTATACCTCATTTTGTCAGACTGCGAGTCTTCGTGTGTGCGTGTGTGTGTGCGCAAGTGCCACAGAGATAGGAGAGAGAGAGAGGCGGCACTTGGAAAGCGTAAAAGTACTTTGGCACATCCACATATCTACACCCCATCTAGTAATTAATTTAATTAATCAACACACACACACACACGCACAGAGTCACACACACACGCACACACAAGTATGCAAGCTGAAACAATAAGAACAGCAACAACAGCACCAGAATATAATTAGGAAGAAGTAATATTGAGAATAGAAAAGAGATAATATACAAGAAAATTATGTGAAACTTTTTATTTTTTTTTATTGGCTTCCAAGCAACAAGATTCTGATTGTAAGCTTATTCGTGAATTAATCATCTTAACTTGTCTTGTCGTCACCCGCTTAGTGATGACGGCTTCTTCCAATGTTTCAGTTTGGTTCTAACAGAAATACAGGATATTGAAAGATGAAATGTAATCATGATGCTTTCTTTCATAAATGGCATTAATACCCGAAATATTCGAGAAGAGGGAAGACAGTCCGTTTAATCGACTCCAACCCTTGACAATCTGAACCCCGGCGCCCAGATGGATATAATAAAATAAAACTTTTTTAAAAATCTAAAGGCGATTCTGGGAGGATTTGAACTCATAAATGTAAAGAGAAAAATTGAAATGAGTCTTACAGTTATCCCATTTCTCTATTCCACTGCTTTACTACTACTACTATTATTATTATTATTATTATTATTATTATTATCGTCATCATCATCACCACCACTACTATTACTACTACTACTACTATTACTACTACCACTACTACTACTACCACTACTACTACTCTCTTATTTGTTTTAGTCATTGGAATGTGGCCATGCTGGGGCACTTGAAGGAAACGGTCGGACAAATCGAACCCCGTACTTACGTTTCTAAGTCCGGTGCTTAATCTGTCGGATCCTTTTGACAAATTGCTATGCTACGGGACATAAACAAACCAACAATGGGTGTTGTCAAGCGGTGGCTTGAAAACACTCAGAGGAATATCTGTGTGTGCGCGTGTGAATGCGTATACACACTCGAATAAGCACATATACTCAAACATGTAACGGGCTTCCACACAGTTTCTTTCTACCAATCTATTCTCTCACAAGGCATTGGCCGTCGTAGGGCTAGAGAAGAAGACACTCGTCCAAGATACTGCGCAGTAGGACTGAAACTATAACAGCAGGATTGCAAGGCGAACTTCTCAAGCACATGACCCTGCCCTAAAAATAAAAACATCAAAAGTGCCCCAGAATTGCCACTGCCTTTAGGCTGAAACATAAAAGAATCCCTCCTCACCATTCAACAAGTTTTTACATGTTAATGAGGAAAATAAGGGAGAAACAGCGGAGTTGATGTCAGTTAAAAGAACGGTAAATGCTTTACGGAAGTTTCGATAGCAAAGAGCGAAGAACTTTTCCAAAGAAACGTAATGAAAGTTGTGGATAGGCAAAGGGGTGTCTGTATGGTAAGAATCTTGCTTCCCAATCACATGGTTCCGGGTTCACGCCCACTGCAGGACACCTTGGGCAGATGTCTTCTACTGTAGCCTCGGACCGACCAAAGCCTTGTGCGTGGATTTGGTAGACGAAAACTGTCAGAAGCCCATCGTGCGTGCCTGTGTGTGTGTGTGTGTGTGTGTGTGTGTGTGTGTGTGTGTGTGTGTGATCACTGCTAGACAACCGGTGTTGGTGTGCTTACCTCCCCCGTCACTGAGCAGTTCGGCAATAGGTCAATAGAATAAGTACCAAGCTTAAAAAAAAAAAAGATAAATTGCTGGGGTCGATTCATTCGACTAAAATGTTCTTCAAGGTGGTGCTCCAGTATCGCCGCAATCTCACGCCCGAAACACGTACTGAAGAAATAGAAAAATAGATCTATTTAACTCTTTGAACGCGGAAAGCAGCAGGTCTATCGATTCACAATTTTACTACCGTTAACTACGGAAAGTGCTTCTTGCTCCTGCGGCTTTGAAAAGAAAACCTCACCTTATCCTACGAGAAGTGGAGATACCCGCAGTGACTCCTCATTCCCCCCTTTTTTTTTTTTTACAGAAAAGAAACTTTTTCAACTTATCTATTTTTGATATATTTCATCAAGTATTGCTTACAGAACAAGAACCAAATACTTTTAGTGGTGGATTTGAAAACTCTTCCAGCAAGAGACGTACTGAAAAAGTGTTGCCGATACAGAAATTCTTTCCCCCCCCCCCCCCCATCTTTTTGGTGGATAAGTATCGAAATTCTTTTTTACTCTAGGCACAGAGTCCGAGGTTTTCGGGGAGGAGGCCAGTCCGTTAGATCGACCCCAGTACGCAACTGCTACTTAATTTATTGAACCTGAAAGGATGAAAGGCAAAGTCGACCTCGGCGGAATTTGAACTCAGAACATAAAAAGGAGGACGAAATGACGCTAAGCATTTCGCCCGGCCTGCTAACGTTTCTGCCAGCTCGCTGCCTTAGATAAGTATCAATACAACGAGAAAGAAAGGCAGTGAAGTGGCAGAAACGTTGACACGCCGGACGAAATGCTTAGCGACATGTCGTCCGTCTTTACGTTCTGAGTTCAAAAATTCCGCCGAGGTCAACTTTACCGTTTATCCTTTCGGGGTCGATAAATTAAGTACTGGTTGTGTACTGCGCTCGGTGTAATCGACTTAACACCGCCCCGAAATTGCTGACCTTTTGCCAATATCTAAAAACAATATTCTTTTCTACTCTAGACGCAAGGCCCGAAATTTTGAGAGAGGGGACCAATCAATTAGATCGACTCCAGTACGCAGCTGGAACTTAATTTATCGACCCTGAAAGGATGAAAGGTAAAGTCAACCTCGGCAGAATTTGAACTCAGAACATAAAGACTGACGAAATACCTATTTCGTTATTGCCCACAAGGGGCTAAACATAGAGGGAACAAACAAGGACAGACGAACGGATTAAGTCGATTACATCGACCCCAGTGCGTAACTGGTACTTAATTTATCGACCCTGAAAGGATGAAAGGTAAAGTCAACCTCGGCGGAATTTGAACTCAGAACGTAAAGACAGACGAAATACCGCTAAGCATTTCGCCCGGTGTACTAACGTTTCTACCAGCTTGCTGTCTTATTTAAAAACAATATTACAGAAATAAAAATAAAAAAAGCCGGCGAGCTGGCACTCCGGGCAAAATGCTTAGCGACATTTCGTCTGACTTTACATCCAGAGTTCAAATTCCGCTGAGGTCGACTTTATCTTTTCTGGATCGATAAAATAGGTACCAATTTAGCACTGAAGTTGATGTAATCAACTTGCCCCCATCCCACAAAATTTCACGCCTTGTGCCAAATATGAAACCAATTTTACGGGAATGACCATGACATTTAATTACGCAGTCAAAGCGTTTGCGAACGAAGGAAACGAAAATACTTAAAGAGTAACGGAAAAGATAATTATTAGTTATACAGAGTCTCTATATATTTGTGGCGTTTGTCCTTTATGATGTTTTTCATAGTAAGTCTTTAATCATGTCAATCTTTGATCCAATATAGAAACATTGGTGAATTATGAATTACGACTTTCTTCCAACAAACCTTTTTATGGTACAGCGTGTCTACATCTGTAAAGAGTCTGTGTGTGTGTGTGTGCACTGATGCCTGTGTACGTGCCTCAGTATATGTGTGCGTTAGTGTACGCTTAATTTTAAAGAAAAAAAAAAGCTTATATCTGTCAACGTATTTGATCTCACTATAGTGAGGTCGTGGTTTCGATATCTGGGCTAGGCATCATGTTGTGTCTTTGAGCACGGCACTTCATTCTACTTTCATCCAGCCTACTCTCATCTATAGGTGGGTACCCGTTGAGGGTTAGTACCACCCTCTTTCCCTTCAGATACATCCTCAATATCCCTTTGGATCCAGGCTGGGTAGAACTGAGGTGACGTGGGCGGGGTTGGATATTTATGTCTACTCGCAATTACACCGGCGCTTAAAACTATTCGCCAGCTAGTGGGTCACACTCGCTTGGAAGTGACGGCTACGGGCAATAAACAATGATCTGGAAAAATGGCTTTGACCTTCGCAGGCCGGGATTTTTACTGGCGTTTCGAGTTGAAATGTAAACTGTAAGCCATCTACTGTAATTATTCGTGTACAAGTCGCACCCATAATTCGGAGTTAAATAGTGATACAAAGTTTCTTATTTTCATATTCAAATTTGATCGATATCGGCTTTTCCCTGTGTATAAGTGACACCCCAGTTTTCACCACCGACCCCGTTGAAATCGAATCTAAAATAGTGCGCCTTATACACGAATGAATATGGTAATTCAATTCAATGTAGTATTGAAAAAAAACAAAAACGTATTTACATTAACAACTCGTGACGCAAAGTATTCGTAATGTGTTGTTATTTTCTTTTCTCAAGTATCATTCTTTTATCTTTTATCTGTTTCAATCATTAGATTGCGGCCATGCTGCAGCACCGCCTTGAATTTTTAGTCGAATGGATCGATCCCAGTACTTATTTTTAAAACCTGGTGCTTATTCTATCTGTTCTCTTTTGCTGAACCGCTAAATTACGGGGGCGTAAACATACCAGCACCGGTTGTCAAGTGGTGATGGGGAGGACAAACACAGACGCACACACATAGATGTATATATTTACTTATATATACGACAGGCTTCTTTCAGTTTCCATCTACCAAATCCATTCCCAAACCTTTAGTCGGCCCGAGGCACAAGTAAAAGATAATTGCCCAAGGTGCCATGCAGTGGGACTGAACCCGGAACCATGTGGTTGATAAGGGAACTTCTTACCACACAGCCATTCCTGCATCTGTGTTTAATTATCAACAATAATGGGGAACACACACATATACGATACTTTAATAGTTATTAGATATAGGCTTATGTCCTCGTCCAGTTCTAGAACTCACACAGCTGCTGTAGCAGAGCCCGGTTCCCCCAGCGTAAAGCTGACGGAGATTACGACATTCTCCACTGGACGTGACGCCGGTCCGTCGCAGGGTTAACTTCCCTGCTGTTGTTAGAAGTCATTTACAGTTGAGTGGAGGGGAGTAGCGTGAAATTAAGTGTTTTGCTCAAAAACATATCGAACTGCATTGTCCAAGAATCGAACCCATAATATTATGATCGTGAGTGCAGCAGCAGCAACCTAACCACTGAGCCAGGAGATTTCCCATTAAAAATTGTGGATGCTGGTAAAACAAGAACCGCCATTATTCGCAATGTTTCACGCGCCGCCTTACTTTGTCACTTTGTTTGGATTGTGGAGAAACGAAAGTGGGATTTGATAGTAGAAACGATGTTAAAAAGTACACTACACAACAACAACAATAATAATAATAATATCAGAGTTGCCCTGGTCTTATCTTCAAGCAATTTCGATATAGCGTTTTCTAAAAAACCTATTGTTAAACTTACGTCTTTTCAATTTTAACTCACATTTTGAAGTTCTATAAAATATATAGAGATCGACAACAGTATATTGAAACCATAACAGAGGATCATAAAATCTTTTTTTTTCTAATCCAGTATAACATTCTCAAACATTGCTAAAAATAGAAATACACACACACACACACACATTATATATATATATATATATATATATATATATATATATATATATATATATACACACACATATGTATGTGTGAGTGTGGAGACACATTATACTGAATCGAATTATCAGCAGTTACTCAAAGAACAAGTTTGGGTGCTTTTAGCAACTTATTGACAAAATATATCAGAGAGCGAGAAAGAGGGACAGTGAATGAGAGAGAGGGAGGTTGGTGCCAAAAAAGCTATACGTATCAGGATTTATTCAGCTATATACAAATTATCGCAATCTTTCTCATATTTTGCTTTCTTGTTTTGAATATTTTCTGAAAATTTGATAAAACACTTGAATTTCGCCATATTCTCTTCATGTTCTTAGTTCTAAACACGAGATAGAAAAAAAAATGGATGAAAAAGTCGCGTAATCAGGTAAGAATTGTTTTCCCAACGCAATTATTATATTCATAAGATATTTATCAGAACAATGTTAGTGAAGGTTTGTTTAACAAAGTGATTCATGATCAAAAGTAATAAAATTAATCTACCTCAGCTGGGAAATGAGAGAGGCATACAATATAATATCCATTGTCAACAAAACCCGTTTTGTATGCGTCAGCACAATATAGGATTCTTCTGCTTGTTTCAGCCATTGGACTGCGGCCAATCCGGAGCAGTCTTCACGAATTTAGTCGAACAAATACAACCCCAGTATTTACAATTTTTATGATGAGCATTTGTTTTATCGGTTTTTCGCTGAATAGCGAAGTTGAGAGAACGTAAAGAACCAAACGCAGTTTGTCAAGCGTTGGGAGACAAACACTAAGTCTTTATAATATTTATAGTAGCCATTAAATTAATATGGCTATGTTGACTCAAGGTTTCGGAAATGTACCTGTAGTTCTTTATTAGTAACAGGTAAAACTAATAACACCATTCGTAAGTTTCGTCAATATTATTCGTGACAAGGCGGTGAACTGGCAGAACCATTAGCACGCCGGGCGAAATGCTTAGCGACATTTCGTCTGTTTTTACGTTCTGGGTTCAAATTCCGCCGAGGTTGACTTTGCCTTACGTCCATTTTGGGGTCGATAAAATAAGTACCAGTTTATCACTGAGTCGATGGAATCGACTTACTTCCTCCCCCCGAAATTGCTGGTCTTGTGCCAAAATGCGAAACCAATACTATTCGTAGTAAGGTGGTGAGCTGGCAGAATCGGTAACACGCCGGGATAAATGCATTGCGGCATTTCTTCACGTTCGTCTTTATGATCTGAGTTCAAATTCCGCCGAGGCCGACTTTGCCTTTCATCCGATTCGGGGTCGATGATATAAGTACAAGTTGAACAATGGGGTCGATGTAATCGACTTAGCCCCTTTCCGAACTTGTTGGCCTTGTTCCAATATTTGAAAATATTATGGGAATTAAAAGGGGTGAAGTTGGCAGAATCGGTAGCACGCCGGGAAAAATGCATTGCGGCATTTCATCCGTTCTGAGTTCAAATTCCGCCGAGGCTGACTTTGCCTTTCATTCGATTCAGGGTCCATAAAATCGACTTACCAGTTGAACACTGGGGTCGATGTAATTGACGTAGCCCCTCCTCCAAAATTGCTGACCGAGTGTCAAAATTTGAAATCAATATTTTATTCGTGACAAGTTAGATACACGCTTCACATTTTTTTCCATGTATTTCGAATTTATGAAGAAAGAATTCTCCCTTTTACAGCAATGTTTTTCGGAATAACATCTAATATTCCTGTTTTATGTTTTTCTACAGTAATACAGAGGAATTCTAAAAACCAATATTCAGAAGAACGTGTAATAAGGGCAAAACATTTTCGTATACAGCCACGTGGACACTCAAAATGAAGGGGAAAAATGAATTATATGGAAATATTATTTCATATGTTTTCTCACTCATAAGAAACAGACATCTCATAATAGCAATAAAAAGTAAGTTATAAACCCTGAACTATTCTCTCCCTTTAAAGGGTAACTTCAACCTCCCTTATTTTTCTTAGTAAACCTTCTTCCTCTCCCTCACTTACTCCAAAAACCCTCTTTCTATCCCTCTCTTACTAGATGGCAGCACCAACAGTCGCCAGTCAAATTTCCCACATTTTCGTATTCATCTCGCTAAGTCTAAATTTTCTTTCGTAGGTCAAATTTTTCTGAACCGGACTTGAATTTTGGGGGAAAAATCGAATTCTGACAATGTTAGCGAAAGGCAAAGTTAATCGATTGTCTTGATCTTTTAATAAAATGGTTAAGAAAGTTGGCGTTTAAACACGGGATCAATTTTTATAGCAAGTCTAAAAGATATCTACTACACTTGTAATCTTACAAATTTTCCGTTTCCTAATAACTTGGTCACGCATTTTCCTCTGACGGAACGCGAATTCAATCACGCTGGCCAAGTTCTCAGGAAAAGAATAATTAAATATTCTCCATCCATTTTCTTGGATTGTGGAATACTTTGATTATTTATCGGAATTATGTGTATGTGTTCGTATGTGCGTGTTGGTGTGTGTGCTTTTGCGGGTTTATGTATGTGTGTTTTTGTGGGGTAGTGATTGTTTGTGCGGGATGGTGTGTGTAATCGTTGTTTACAAACAGCAACAAGTAATTAAGGAAAGAAGATCTTAAAATAAATTGTAATGTGGATAGTGAAAATTACATGGGGAAACCATTCGTTATTTTTAGATATGATGCAGAACTAAAAGACAGAGAAACTGAAGCTGTGTCTGTCTTGGATATGATGCAAGACCTCACGAAGATGCTGTATAAAGACCATATTATATTAGTCTCAGCGTGACTCATTCAAAATGGTAGCAGACCAGTAGAATCGATAGAGTATGGGACAAAATGCGTTGGGATCGATGTACCAGGCCAGAACGGTGGACGAGTGGAATTGACAGAGCTAGCAATATTTTTTTATGATTCTTGGCATTGTGAGTTCAAATCTCGTCATGGTTTAATTGGGCAGTACTTATTTCGTCACTTGATTTGACAACGCTACTTGATGTCTCGATACCTTATGTTCCGAGTTCAAATCCGGGGTCGGTAAAACAAAGTACCAGTCAAATACCAAAACTAGTGTTATAAACTAAGCCCCTCCCCACAAATGTTCAGGCCTTGTGTCTATATGAGATGCAGTGGGGCAGAATCGTTACAGCGTCGGACAAAACGCTTAGCGACACTTCTTTCGGATTTTTACGTTGTGAGTTCAAATTTCGCCACGGTCAACTGTACTTTTCATCTCTCCGGGATCGATAAAATAAAGTACTTGTCTAATAGATAGGTTCAATTGTTAGTGCGTCGGACAAAATGCGTAGCGGCATCTGTTCCAGCACATTATGTTCCGAGTTCAATTCACGCCAGATTCAAATTTGTGTGTGTGTGTGTATGTGTGTGTGTCCATTACCATTTGACAACCGGTGTTGGTTGTGAAGCGTTGATGGGGGACAACCACAATCTCTTTTTGCCGAACCGCTAACTTCGGCAAAAGAAACCGACAGAATAAGTACCCGGCTTTACAAAAATATAATGAATCGTGGGTTCGATTCGTTCGGCTAACATTCTTCAAAGTGATGCTCCGGCATCGCCGCAGGCTAATGAAAAAACAATCAAAAGATAAATTCATAAACTTAACCATGCGTGTCACAGTCGAAATTGATTTGTGGTTACAGTGTATTGCCGGGACTGCTTCACTCGTTGACTGGATTTGAAATTTTAAAAAAAAATAGAGCTAATAACTATAAAGTGTTTCTTTCTTACATTTGTTTGTTTGTTGTTGCTATTTTTTTGTTACAACCCTTCAGCATTCAGATTACTTTGTCAAATGTAATGCTTATTTATTCACATTGTTTTAAGTAATAATGCGTTACCTCATAGCTTCGAGATTTCGATGATGCGGTTGTAAATTTTTAGCAATACATTGCAGGTTAGGTGTGAGAGGCCGGAACTGGCCTAAGGATCAGGAGCGATAGGCTGGGCCCGTCACCCTTTACATGGCTCCCAGAACTGTTGGGAGAGTGGAAGGTAGTCTTAAACCGGAAGTCTAAACCGAATGCTTTTCTCGGCCGAAGCCACCCGAAATACCAGATGGCGTTGTGAAATCAAATGAAGAAATAAGTACATGGCGAGATTTGAACTCACAATACAAAGAACCGGGATAAATATCACAAGAAATCCACCCTTCCATCGCTATGTCAATTCCACTCAGCCACCGTTCTGGCCTGGTAGTTTACTCCATTGATTCCAAATAGATGAAAGACAAACCTTTTCCAAACATCAGCGTGGTCTTGAAATAAATAACGCAAGGCATTTCACCAGCAAATTCTTCAATTTTGTTTTTCACCACCTCACAATTACTTTATAATGAAATGATTGTATGGGGGAGGGATGGTGTTAGTTTAATCGAAACTGTTACAGAAAAGTGTCTTCATTGTTCTTATGTCCTTGCTCAAACATGAACTCCTCTAAAACCTATGACAGAAAACGTAAAGTGTCTTAGATCCACTTCCGGCAATTATCACTAAACTGCTTCCTTGTTATAATTCTTTCAAACTAGACTTTGTTCTTCTCCCTCCCCCTCTCTCTCTCACACACAATTTTCTCCTTCTGTATTTCCGCTTCATGTTTCACTAATCTTTTTTATCGGAAAGTAAGTCCAACATCCTAAGCCATTACAGTAAGATGAGCGAGATCAATCTTATATATATATATATATATATATATATATATGCATCTGTGTGTGAGAGAGAAACGTATATACACGCATAGTTACATACACACAAACACTCATATACATATTTACACACATATACACACACGTTATTTAATCTGTAAATGCGACTTGGTGAACATTTTTAAAAGTTCTTTTTGTGATTTATAATTCTATTAAATATATATTTCTTTAAAACTAAGTTTCAGGCACAAAGTGTTACATGACAGCTTGGGGGGGGGGGGGGGGTTCTAGAGAAAAGAAAAAAAACAATTTTTATTTAATTCTATTTGCAAGTAAATGGGCAAAATGTCGCCGAAAAACAAAATTTAACGAAATACACAGAAAGAAACAGAAGAAAAAAAATTGTTTAGTTTTACATTTTCGCAGAAACCAAATGCTCGTCCTGGATCCATATCTAATCTTTAATATAATATTTTAAAGCAGAATTTTCCCACTCCAGTCTGCTACTCTTCATGGTAAAAGTGCTTGCTAGTTAGAATCTATAATGCTCGGGTTTCTCTATATTTTTATTCCTTTCTCTTATTTAGTGACAAATGGATTCTATCGATTTCTTTTATAGGTCTGCAGATGACAGAATTTATACCATTCTTTTTTATATAATAATTTCATTCTATAAAACTCCGTTCAATTTCATTTTACAAAAGCTCGTTCAATTCCATTTGAAAAAAAAAAAGCTTGTTCACTTTAATATTGTTGCAGTCGGTGAGGAAACTATACCTGTACAACAATGCTGTTTTTGTAAGAGGATGGTCATGATGTATAGAAATTTGTTGTGTTCTCGTTTCACATCACAAGCTTGCGGGTTGTCTGAATTTTACTATTCTTTTTTTTTGTTTTGTTTTTTGCAGTTACTTACAGATGAACAAGTCCCTAAATCATCAAATGGTGTGGAGGCGCAATGGCCCAGTGGTTAGGGCAGCGGATTCGCGGTCATAGGACCGCAGTTTCGATTCCCAAACTGGTCGTTGTGAGTGTTTATTGAGCGAAAACACCTAAAGCTCCACGAGGTTCCAGCAGGGGATGATGGCGAACCCTGCTGTACTCTTTCACCACAACTTTCTCTCACTCTTACTTCCTTTTTCTGTTGTGCCTGTAATTCAAAGGGTCAGCCTTGTCACGCTGTGTCACACTGAATATCTCCGAGAACTACGTTAAGAATACACGTGTCTGTGGAGTGCTCAGCCACTTGCACGTTAATTTCACGAGCAGGCTGTTCCGTTGATCGGATTAACTGGAACCATCGTCGTCGCAACCGACGGAGTGCCACGATATATATATATATATATATCCACTAGTAATAACAAAATATGAACTACCTGAATCTACATACCATGGACAAGAAGCATATCTACCCGTTCTCCACACCACCTTCCTTGGATAATGGAACTGCAACTGTAACATCCTACATATATTTTTATTCTCTTATTTCCTTGTATACTTCCTATATCCATTCTCTTCCAAAATAACTCCTTATACTGAGTTCTACTATTTCCCTCTAGTAACTCTCTCGTATTGTCTCTGCTGAAGGCATATCCCTAATATCCCAGAAACAGCTGTAAGACTACCAGTCTCTTTATAAATGTCCTATAAATTCTACACACCTTTGGTTTTGTTGTCTCATTTTATTTAACATATATATATATATATATATATATATATATATATATATATATATATATATATATTGCAGAAACAACAGAACGATACAAGGATGAAGTGTTTCTTACGTTGGCACTTCGCACTTATCAAGTCGACGCACGAAACACTCAGAACTTGAGTCACTCTGTTGCATCTGCTAAATATTAATAAAAATATACATATACTCATATTTTGAGTTCTATTTTTCCTGTTTGCATTACCAAATATATATATATACATACATATACATACACACACGTCTGTATGTGCATGTATTTATGCACACACACCCGTTTAAATATGCACACACATAGATAGATAGATAGATAGATAGATAGATAGATAGATAGATAAAGTACATTATATAGAGCAAGTATGGTGGGGGGTATTTTTCTTTGTAGGTTTTATCAATATCATTATGAGTTATGTGGTGTAGAACTGTAAGTAAAAAAAAAACGTTACAAAAGAAAAGGACATCGAAATCACTACAAAGAATATGGAATTGGCAATCGGAGCAGTTCTTTTAGATCACAACATTTGTTTCCGTCAACAATTAATAATTGTACAACATTTCTATTTAGTGCAATAGTTGTTAGGAAATACTGTCTATTTGCGAAAGTGCAATAATAACAACAACAACAATAATAATAATGTAAAGATGATAAAAAGTTCACAAATAATGAATGTATTATTGTCTATTTTATAGAAGAAATTTGAAATACATTCACAAACGTGTGTCTCACTTTAACCACCAATTCATACTTTATGAAGGCCTCTCATTTTACAATATCTAATGAGTCATGTTATAAAAAAAATAACTTTTATGTTATCGTTTTCTTACAATCGTTTTTTCTTTTTTTTTTTCTTTGTAATATTGTCTTGTTCTATTTTGAACATTTCCTCATTATAAGAATTTATGCATTTTAAAGAAAGGTTCTATGTACATTTTATGTTTCGGAATGAAAGCAACTCCAGTTTTCTAAAAGAATTCTAAAAGAGGTGGTGAAAAAAAAAAGAAAAAGAAAGAAATGGTGTCGCATAAGAAAATGTTGGCATTGTGCATAGAGCTCGTTGACGATAACATGGAAAATGATATTGTAGCAAAATGTTTTCAATGGTGTCTTTTATTAAATAGGAGAATGTTAAGGAAAGGAAGAAAACTAAAGAATAGGATGGGTTTAAGGTATAAAAACTATAAACTTGCATATGCAAAACAGATTATGTTCGGGAAGCTCTACAGTTACTCCTTATATAAGATTCAAAAGATGGCACCGAAGGACGAGAAAGGAACAAACGGAAAATTCACACACAAGATGTGGACATGCTCTTTCCTCTTCAGTTATTGTCCAAAAATCATAACAATTTCACGCCTTTAACGATGATATTGTTCGTTTTGGTGGCGTCAATAGCAAAAAGTTGCGTGGAATAATGAACAAACGCAAAGGATGATAACGAGTTTAATGTGTATCATGTACAATGAAAAAAAAAATAATTTCATGAAAGTACCAACCGCATTAAAGTTACATCAAAATCCATTTGTATCAGATATTAATATTCCCAATTATATTTTCATCTTTTAAGTTTTGAGAGTGAAGTTCAAATTGAAATACACTTTATGGAAAGGAAATATTTATGTCAAACTAGACATTATTAATTTAACGTAAGACAGCTGTATGATTTCATTTGACACCAATAGAGATATATATCGTAGCAAACGAGATTCGACTGGCATTGTCGCCGGAACTGCCAGATCATACAAAATCACGACTATGTCTATATGAGAGGATCTCTCAAGGTAAACGACCGTTTTCGGCGTTCTAAGAAAGCATTCATGTTATGTTGCATTTTAAAGATTGCCTTTTATTAATACTGTTTCCGTCGCTAATTGTATCGTTTTCTGTTTTATTTTTATTTTTCTCGCCAGGAGAAAAAGACACAATCAATGAGGTGAGGTTTCGAACCAACATACGTATGGTAAAAATCCAAACACAGTGAAATGTTGCTTGTAATTAAAGCAACTGTTGTTCCATGGAAATGTCAGCTTACCATTCCTCCATGTTCATCATATTAGAGTCAGACCGTCACAAATGGACAGCATAAAGCATGATT
>NC_142949.1:9724212-9759212 GCF_046866305.1 Octopus bimaculoides
TCTTGAATCGTATTATATATTCTATGTATTAATGATGCATTAAGGAGCTTTTTTTTGTATGAGTACCAGCGGAATAATTGAATCCATATACTGTGCATTATATATGGCAAGTATAACCGGCCGAAACTGTTATGATTGTCAGGATACATGATTGATGAGAGATTGCTGCGAATGACCCGTCCTTGTTATTTCCTGTCCGTCTTTTTATTGTCTATCTGTCCGGATGCATTATTCTTGTCTGTTGCCTTCTTGTTCCATTTTTGGGATTTGTATGTATATATAGTGTATGTATGTATATACACACACTATTTTCTTAAAAGATATATACCATTTTATTAAAAACCTTTAGAAGCTTTTACTCAGAATTTCAGGTGACCGTTCAACGTGAAACGGTTTTCCTGTTTGTTTGTTTGTTTGTTTTTCTTTCAGCTTCAATAAAATAGTATTTCACTCAGTATTTGTTATTTGAGAACTACTTTTTCCACCTTATCGTGCACCTGTATGCTTACTTACATGTATACATATACATGTATATATATTTATGTATATGTATATGTGTGTGTGTGTGGGGGGGGTGTATATATATATATATATGTAAATCGATTTCTTCATTCAGTTTACGTTTTTTTTCCCTTTGTTTTTGCTTACACCAACTACTTAATAGCATGTATGTGTTGTCTTTTGATATGTCCGTTTTCTTAAGTTACCCCCTCTTTCTCTTTCTTAGATCTGATTCTACTGTATACATCACACAATTCCGAAATACATGTTCGGTACATCAAACACTACACTACAGTGAACGCCTGCATTACTAGTGCATTCTTTTAAAATATTCAATAAAACCAATTCCTTTATCGAAAAAAAAAATAGTCACAAAAACAAACCACATAAAAAAATAAAAAAATACTATAACATAAAGGAAATCTATTCAACAGGTTTTGCTCTGGAAAGAAAAGATCTGAAGAATGACATGCGTAAATGTTCTTAATCCAGTGCTTCACCATTTTTTATCTTTGGATCTATTTAATTATTATTTTACTCTGGTGGGCCCCCATTACCTTTCAACATTTAAAATGTCCGGTTGTTTGGCGGGCAGTCCAGGCTTTGCTGCACATCGAACTGAGGAGGGCGAATATCGAAGTACCAACCGCTCTCTGACAGATGCGTGGTAGGGCCTGTAGTAGTGAAAACCCTCACTGTTATCGGGGCGAAGATGGCTATCCGCAAGCAAGTACGACCCTTGTAAGTCAGTCCCAGCCTTTGCCGTCTCTCGGAGCAACACCTTTTCCCATTATGTCCGCCGGGACCACGGCGTGTGCTGACAAGTCTCTTTAGTTACCTCTTAGAAACAATGGCACATATTACATTAGTCTCTTTAAACATAGTCTAGTAGGAATTTTTATAATTAGATATTATTAAATATTAATAGGAGTTATATAAAAATTGTTAAAACATTTTGTCTGCAGAAGTACAACCAATGTATTGCACATCACTTTTAAGAACTAAATTCTACGGAAAATGAATACTCTTTTACTTGTTTCAGTCATTTTGACTGTGGCCATGCTGGGGCACCGCCTTTTAGTCGACAAATTGACCCCAGGACTTATTCTTTGGAAGCCGAGTACTTATTCTATCGGTCTCTTTTGCCGAACCGCCAAGTTACGAGGACGTAAACACACCACCATCGGTTGTCAAGCGATGTTGGGGGGACAAATACAAACATACACACACACACACACACACACACACACACATATATATATATACGACGGGCTTCTTTCAGTTTCCGTCTACCAAATCCACTCACAAGGCTTTGGTCGGCCTGAGGCTATAGTAGAAGACACTTGCCCAAGGTGCCACGCAGTGGGACTGAACCCGGAATCATGTGGTTGGTAAGCAAGCTATTTACCACACAGCCACTCCTGCGCCTTTACTTATAAAATACGTCATGAATAAAACAGGACAGATTTTTTTTTTTTTAAATACTATTTTAGTGCTACACCAATGTACGTCTCGTGCTTGCTGCTGCTCTGCCAGTTTTGCACACTATTATGTTGAACTATGTTAAGTGTTAGAGAAAGAAACCTAATTGTTTCTTGAAATAAGCTAAAGTTTTTTTCATAGACATCTGAAATACTACCGTGGACATCCGATTTAATATTTTGTTGGCGTGGACTTCACAAAATATTCTATGAACACTCGGGTGTCATATAGACTCCGATTTAGGAACATTGTGTTAAACGTTTAACATTTCCATGTTTTATTGTACTAAAAATTACCTCGAAGTGTGTGTATTAATATCCAGATTAATTATGTTAACAATTATATGTTCTCACTCATGTTTTGTAAATGTCACCTAACACATTTAGAGATTGGAACATGAGGTTAAACCGATCCAAGTTCTTTATTATCAACAGATTTTGTTGGAGACATCGAATACGTCAAAGACTGTGATTCCTATCATGAACCAATCGAAATAATATTGATCTGTTCAAAAATAAACAAGTATATAATTGGAGAAGTACAAGTGACGTTCTACATTACTATATTGCGTCTAAAAATAACCACATTATCGATTTTAAAAATGTAATCCATATTCCAAAAGAAGAATTATTTAGTCAGCTTTCATTATTTTGATTCTTTTGACGAGAATAAATTCAGATTTATTTTTCTTCTTCAGTATCCAATGAAGGATCCGTATGGAGATACGACTGAGGGGCTGAGTAGATATGGTTCGGGTTTGGAAGGGGGGATACATATGAAGTACCAAGAGGTACGGATGATATCTCTTGTCGTTTGCTTGCTTGTTTCAGTTATTAGACGACGGTCATGCTGGAGCACCGCCTTGAGGAATTTTCGTCGAGCGAATCAGCCTCAGCACTTACTATTTTGGCAAATCCCGGTACTTATTTTATTGGTGTTTTTTTTTTACCAAACCGCTAAGTGACAGGGAGGTAAACACACCAACACCGATTGCCAAGTGGTGGATGGGGACAAAAACAAACCCACTATATATACATATATATATATATATATATATATATATATACACACAAACACACGACGGTCTATTCCGTCATACATACACACACGACGGTCTACTCTGTCACACACACACACACACACACACGACAGTCTACTTCCAATCATATATATATATATATATATATATATATAGGATTTTATTCATTTATCTATTTAACTTTGGTAACTTATATGAGATAGATCCTGATCTATAAAGAACTGCAGCCAATTGGGAAATCGAAGGAATACACCATAGAGGAGTTCATATAGAATAGAGTCGGAACTAAACAAGTGCGCCAAAGACCTCAATATCTTTGGACATATATGCTTCATCGTAGATTACAGTTTGTATATTCTTTATTGATCGCAACCAGATGTGACCATACTGTAGCACACTATTTCAACTACACACGCGCACATATTATTTTCTTTTCCTTTTTTTTATGTGGTACAGCTTATAGAAAAGATTTCTGCTTCCTTACCTTTCTGAAATGTTTTAGTTTACATTCTAGATTTTCTGTTGATAATACTTTTTCATGATTTTTAATCGATGTTTTAAATTTTTAATGTATGTTGAAGAATCGTATTCTCATTTGAGAATACGATTCTTGCAAAAATATGCTTAATATTTCAAAACATAAACCTGAGAATATCTTAAAATTAAAGTAAAAGTGGTGGAGGAACAAAAAAATTCCCCTGGTATTTTTTTTTTTTTTTTGAATTTTAATTTACGGTACTTAAAATATACACATCCGAGGAAAGAAAATATAGCTTTTACTGTACTAAATACTTTCTGATTCTATTTTGTAGGAAGGCCTATATAACAACGAAAGTAAAAGCAGGCGGTCAACGAGTACCCAGTCGATTTATAGCTTATTTGTACTTTTATAACATATATATATATATATATATATAGCAGGAAGGGTTCGGAGTGTGATAAATTCTTAATAGTTGTGTTGTAAATAGGTACACTGATATATATATATTATATGGAAGGAACCGGGAACTGTGGCGATTTGCTGCTGTACTTGAGAAGACGTGTGAAACTAAGTAAAATCGGTGTCATCCATACATATAAGCTTGTCCTATAGGGGTACCGGAACCACATAAAATGCAGTCGAGCCGGAGTTTCACAAATACATCCATGCCTTTGGCACGTAAAAAGCAGCTAGCACACTGTAAGGTGGCTGACGTTAAGAAGAGTATCAAGCCGTAAAATCGATGCAACAACAGACAATATGAGTATAGACAGCTCCCCGGCTGCCCATCTCCTCTCAAACCGTCCAACCCAAAGAAAACGAGCGTTACACAATGATGATAATGATTATTATATAGACACAGAAGTATTTATGTAATAAAGTTCGTTAAGGAACCTACCTTTTGTCCTGTGCTTGTGGTAGACTCCAGCAGCAGTAATTAGTGTATCCGGTAGTAAAAGACAGAGCGCTGCCATGAGGTGTAATGTTTGGGCAAGAGGACAGAAATGTCGCCAGATTCGACGTATAAGGGTAAAATGTACTGGCCGAAAAACAGTTTCCATGTTCGAGTTAAGAGCATGATCGCGCCCAAGCTTCACTCCATCGTTGGCATAGTTGCCCGTACGAAAAATACAGGCAAGTATGAAAAGAGGTACACATAGTATTGATACAATGACAAGAACGAGCTGAGCCGTTAGTTCCGCCGGAGGAATTAAAGAAGCCCGCCATTGTGCTTGTCTTAACACCAGGTAGCGCTGTATTTCACGGTAAGTAATGTAACTCTGAAAGCCAATCACAACTAAGCAATACCATATTGACCATAAGGAATTTAGAACGGAGCTTTTTACAAATGTTTCCATAGCGACGAAAAGAGAATCGCGTTATGTATTCAAATGTGGGGGAAGGGTCAGTATGTATGTATGTGTTTAGTGTCTGTATCTATATATGAGAAAATATCATGTATTTAAAACCTAATACTTGTTTTAATATACATGGTATTATTATTATTATTATTATCTTTATTATTATATTTTCTGTTAATCTTGTCTTTCTGTCAAGTTTTAATGTTTCTTTATCGGTGTTTGCGAGCGTAAAAATCAGCAGATATTTTAAACAAGAGATTTTAAAATACTCCAGGTGTGTAGAGGTAATTTAGTGAGGCACACTGTGTAGTATGTCCGGACATATTTTCCAGGAAGTGAGGGTCGATGCAGGAGGAGTTTCGGTCTGAAGAGGCGTTTCTTAGAATTCCAGAAGTCACTTTATTATCCAACGTGGACGGCGATTCTTTGACATTGGTAACAGCCGTCTTCATCTCTAGCACTAAAGAAGATAGAAAAAGAATATTTTAAATAGAGTGAGTTTTAACAATTTTACCAATACACATCATAAACAAACTCGGAAAAACCGCTTTGAATAGAAAGAACGAAATGAAACTTTATAAACATTCATGCATTTATGAAGGACAATTGAAGCAGAACAGTTATTGGAACACATTCATGGAAGAACGTTGAATGTGTACTGCTTGCTGTGCAGCACTTATTTCTAATTTAAGCACAATGCTAGTAATTCTTCAGGGGAGGGAATTTGTCGATACGATCTATATTTTATGGACCTCGAAACGATGAAAAGCAAAGTTAATCTCAGCGAGATTGGAACTCGGGACACAAAGAACCCCGAAGCAAATACCGCGAAGTGTTCTTTTTTTTTTTCTGATTATCACTCTGTCGCCTTAAACTCCGTGTCTAAGAATAACGGTTTTTGATTAAAGCACAACGCCAGCAATTATAAGGAGAAGGGATTAAACAGTATCGAAACTGGTATCTATTTTATCGACCCCAGAGGGATGAAAATCTGGCTTCGACAGGCCAATAGTCTTGAGAAGAAGGGATAGTCAATAATATCGACCTCAGTTCTTTGCTGTTACTTTATTTTTGTCGATTCCAAAGGGTTGCTAGTTAAAGATTGCCTTCATGGGTTTTGAACTCACCGAAAGAAGTACCGCTCTAACGATTCTGCCAGATGATGGCGGCGGCGGTAGTAGTTTATTAGCCACAGGGCCGCAAAAACAAGAGAAATAATACAAAGGGTGGTTTCCATACAAACAGGCAAAAGAAAAAAAAGAACAAGCGATAACAAAAAATAGCAAAGGAAAATAATGATTTCTTTTGTTTATCACAATCGCCCAAAGCGTGGACAGGACAATGAAGGAAAACTACTGAGTGGGTGTTTTACATCGAATGAAATTAGGGTGAAACTAACAAAAACAATGCATGACTCACTTATTTTGCTGATGAGTTGTTGAAACTTTATTACGTCACTGGTGTCAATGATGTCTTTGTCAATATTGCTATGCAGGCAACTGTTTTAACAAAATTGTCTTTGTCATACTTAAATACTTTAGCATACGAACCGGGATTAATGTTTCAGACCCTTTTCTTTCGTCGGTTCAAGAACTGTTTTGATGATAAAACCCAAATATTATTAGAACTGTCATCATTGTATAAACAACTACAACGCCCCTCGTTACATTCTCGGTTTTATGTTAGAAAGAAGGGGAGAAGAATGTGCAGCAAGGAAAGAAAGAAAGAAAGAAAGAAAGGAAGAAAGAAACATAACAACTCCGCCTATTCTTCATGGGTGTTTCTAGATCTCTGGAAATAGAGATACAAAAGGAACGCGAACTAATACCACACAATAGATTGCAGTTGTCGTTTATCTTTCACTTGTTGCAATCATTGGACGGCAGCCACGCTGAGACACCGCCTTGAAGGGTTTAATTGCATAAATTTACCCCAGTACTTATGAGAATTAAGTACTTGATCTATCGGTCTCTTTTGCCGAACCGCTACACTACAGTGACGTAGACAAACCAATGCCAAAAGCATGGAATACCGATTAGCAATCGGTAATGGAAGACAAAGACACGCACGTACAAAGATACACACGCACACACACGCAAACACACACGCACACATACACTCACACACATGCAACGGGATTTTACAAAGTTACCATGTAAAAAAAATTCAACCACAAGGCTTTGATCAACCCAGGGCTAAGGTAGAAGGCACTTCTTCAAGATGCCGCATTGTGGGACTGAATCCCGAAACCACGTGGTGGCAAAGCTAGCTTCCGAACCTCAAAGCCATGTCAGCGAACTTTGTAAAGACTGCATTCACATTGCACAGCCTTGATGGGTTTCTGTCGTTGTTCGATGATGAGGATTCAATTATTCGGTCAGCTGAATTAACGTGTAAGTGGCTGAACATCGCCCCCCCCCCCCAAATGTGTTCCCTTATTGTAATTCCCAAACAGAATCAGCTGACATTATTGGACAAAACTACCTTTTTGAATTACAGGTATAATCTACTCTATGGGCTTCTATACAGTTTCCCCTAAAGCAATTTCACTCACAAGCTAAGATTCCAATTCCCTACTCATAGGGTATTGGAATCTTAATAATGGATTTACAAATGCAATGACCAATCTTAAAAACTGTTGGATTTTATTCACAAGGTATTGGAATCTTGTATGTATTCCATTCTGCCTAAACAATGGATTTACAAATACAATATCCCTGCATTCACTCTCTATTTCCTATCTTATGTAAACTAACTATTGCTTAACCATCCTCTCACACCGTCTCCGATGAAGGGATATCATAAACATCCTATAAATGTTCTATATTATACACAGCCTTGGTTTTTTATCTCATTACGAAATCCCTATATTTGTATATATATATATATATATATATATATATATATATAGTAGGTTTTCTCTTTCTGGAAAATCTCTGCACCACTTTCCTATTTACAAGGTGTTAACGGAACGTAAAGAGAGACATTCTAAGAGCAAAGGAACTGCATATCACGTCTACTTGCTGCATAAATTATCAAGATAAATTCTTGTATAAATTACCCACAATTATGATAGGTCACCGCGTTTCTATCTAAATTTAACATAAACAGACTTCTCTTGTTCTGAAGTCCAATTTGTTCCTCCACAAGAACAGAGGAGTTAATACTAAGTAGATGATGACTGGAGATGTCTGATATATTTTCTCAAGCGCCTCGATTCTCCCTGTAACTGTAAAACTGAATAACTTATTAGATGTTAAATGAGTTACAAAAAACTAAGTTGATTTCCTTTTCTTGATGAAATTACTCGTATTTATGTGAATCTAATTGACAAAAAAATAGCAAAACCAAATTAGATCGTTGTTCAACTATGATGACAATTATTATGTAAACAGCTGACTTCATTAACCTCCAAAACACTTGTTATTCCACGCAATTTGTTTTGTGTATAGTGTAAATTAGTTAAATAGTATGTAAATATATTTACTGCTTAAAATACAACCATTTTCGCTTTAAAATGGATAAAAATGATAATTATCATTAATATATTATTACTATTATTATAACGGCGGCGAACTGGGCAAAATGCTTAGCGGTATTTCGTCTGTCTTTACGTTCTGAGTTCAAATTCCGTCGAGGTCGACTTTGCCTTTCATCCTTTCGGGGTCGATAAATTAAGCACCAGTTGCGTACTGGAGTCGATCTAATCGACTGCCCTTCTCCCCCAAAATTTCGGGCCTTGTGCCAAGAGTAGAAAAGACTATTATTATTATTATTATTATTATTATTATGGCAGAAACGTTAGCACGCCGGGCGAAATGCTAAGTAGTATTTCGTCTGCCGCTGCGTTCTGGGTTCAAATTCCGCCGAGGTCGACTTTGCCTTGTTCCTTTCGGAGTCGATGAATTAAGTACTAGTTACGCACTAGGGTCGATACAATCGACTAGCCCCCTTCCCAAAAAATTTTCAAGGCTTTGTGCCTAGAGTAGAAATTATCATAAAGGTTTCAAATTTTCCTACAAGGCCAGTAATTTCGGGTAGGGAGGGTAAGTCGATTATAACATTGACCCCAGTGTTCAACTGATACTTATTTTATCGAAAAGCGGAACTGACCTCTGCATAATATGAACTCAGAACGTAAACACGGACGAAATGCCGCTAAGCATTTTATCCGACGCGTTAACGATTCTACAAGGTTGCTGTATTAATAATTCTTTCTATTATAGGCTCAAGGCCTGATATTTGGGAAAGGAGGATATTCGATTACATCGACCCCACTACTCAACTGGTACTTAATTTATCGACCCCGAAAGGATGACGGGTAAAGTCAACCTCGGCAGAATTTGAACTCAGAACCTAGTGACGGGCGAAATACCGCTAAGCATTGCATCCAGCGTGCTAATGATTGTCAGCCCGCTGCCTTTTGCTGTATTAGTAATAAAACTTCTACCAAATTTTAACGCAGAAAGGAGTTAGTCGATTACAGCGACCCAGTGCTGATATGGTACTTATTTTTATTGGCCCTGAAAGGATAAAAAGCAAAGTCGACCTCAGTGGAATTTGAACTCAGAACATAAACAACCAGAACTGTTGCTAAGCAATTTGGCTGATGTGCTAATTATCCTGCCAAACATTTCGTAGAGCGATAGGAGTCACTCCTGTGGTACTTTATTTCTACTGATTCCGGGAGAGAAAAAAAAACTGGCACTCCGTCGGTTCCGACGACGTGTGATCAACGGAATAGCCTGCTCGTGCAAGTGGCTGAGCACTCCACAGACACTCTTAATGTAGCACTCAGGGAGATTCAACGTGACACAGAATGTGACAAGGTTGGCCCCTTTGAAATACAGGTAATTTCCCATTTTGCCAGCAAAGTGAAATAAAGTATTCGTCGCCGGGAATCGAACCCACGACCTTACAACCGTGAGCCGAATACCCTAACCACTGAGCCACGTGACTTCCCACTTAATCCGGAAGGATGAAAGCTAACGTAGACGTCGGTGGAAATTTGAACGGTGAACGTAAAGGAACGTAACTAAATAACGCAAAGCAATTTCCTAGTACATTGTTATAATTAATTCTACTCACATGTTCCTAATTAATAGAATAACGATTATAACAAATTATCTTTTTGAAAATACTTCCAACAAGGTCACACCTTCGGTCGATTAAATCGATGAAATTGACTGAAACGTATCTTATACACACCGGAAAGATTAAATACAAAATCCATTCCGGCTGGATTTACACTCAGGGAACGTAAAGGGGCGTAACTAAATACCGCAGTGCCTTTGGTTCGCCGCTCAATTAATAATTACTCATTTAAACTTAGAACAATTTTGTTCCGAGCTGATTTCAATTAAGGTTATGAAAATATTGACACTAACCTAAAATTACTGATTGATTTTTGTTCATCTAATCCATGAATAGATTGTATGATAGAGGAAAGTGGTTTCAATCGTAGTGTCTTACATGATATTTGAAGTAGTTTTACGAGGAATACTCAACATATTGCTTTTGAAACGACTTCTAAAGAAGGCGTCGACATATCTATAAATATTTTACTCAAATTTTAATCTGATTCTTCCAACATTTTATTCAAATTTTAATCCTATCAGCGACAAATTGTATTGCGTGTCAAATCAGGAACAAATACGTGTGGTAACTTCAGACATGGAATACAATCTATTTTAGCTATTCTGCAGCAACTGAAGACCACTTGTATCAAGACAAGACATTGAAGTCCACAGCTTCACTGTATGTTCGTTGAATACTCACGATCTTAATGCACAGTTCAGAAAAAATAATTGTTAGATCGCACGTTTTGCCAACGAACAGTCTTAGCGTTACTAAGACTGAATCGTGCATACATTTGCCTCGTTTCTTATCGCACGTGACTTAACTCTATGAACACAGTGTTGTTGTTAGCATCAAAGAAACAGCCCAGATATGTTTTTGCTAGTTTCACTAAGATTACATCGCAGTCCCACACAAACACGAAGTAACGAGACGCTGCTGCGAACAATAGGTTGTTTATACATTATGAAATCATTTAATATAGCAAGTCGTCATTGTACTAAGATCAGAAGTGAAAGCGCGTAAACCAGTAGTTAAGAGGTTTGGTTCAGGATCATAATATCCTGAGTTCAATTCCCAGACTTGGCGGTGCATTATATCCCTGAGCAAGGTACTTCATTCACGCTGTAAGTGTAAAGGCGCGTGACCTGGTAGCTATATTTTTTTTCGGCTCACAATTATAATGTCTTGGGTTCAATTCTTGACTAGACGATACATTGAATGCTACACCAAGACAATTTATGTTATAAGAGTAAATGCGCATGACCTGGAAGCCCATATTTTTCGTCTTGCGATTATAATGTCGTGTGTTCGATTTCTAGTTCGGGAAGTGCGTTGTGCCCTTGTGCAGGGCCCTTCATATCACATTGCTCCAATCTGCTGAACTGAAAACAAGTACCCAGCCAGATCTAATGTAGCAGTCTCTTTCTAAACAGCTACCATGCCCTAGATTTGCCGCTGGCTCAAAGAGTGCGAGAATCAAAATGTCTCGCAATTATATAGTCATGAAGATATAATTCAAATTGCCAAGCCATACACATTCGCAGGTGACGGCCAGATCTTGAAAAATACACTGCAGGCCTTTGTTACTGATTTGGGATGATTTTGAAGAGAATTAATTCTGTGCTTGTTGTCGAGGTTTAGTTTGAATCGGAAACAGTGTGATGGTGCTTAATTTTGAACTCATGTTCTGTTTTTTATCAAATCCAGTGCATTTATAGGTAATGCTTTAAGTTCCACAAACCATTTTGCTCGTTTCTATTTGAATGGGTTTATATACTTTTATATCAGTCAATACCTTCCTGTCGAGTAAACTGGTAGAAAACAGCAGCCAAATCTCTCATAAATCACAGCATAGTCTTTAAAAAAATACAGTAAACACAATGAATAATATATATTTTTTTGGTACACTATGTCAGATTGATACTCAAGACAGTCACAGGGAAGAAGATTTTGATCATAAATCGGCTCAAACTGAACAGAGCATAAACAATGACCTAATCAAGAGATCGTTATTTACACACACACGCATATATATATGTATGTATATGTGTGTGTGTGTGTGTGTGTGTGTGTGTGTGTGTGTGTGTGTGTGTGTGTGTGTGTGTGTGTGTGTGTGTGTGTGTGTGAGAGTGGAGTAAAAGTTCTTGGAAGTATACAACGAAAGATATTAATAATGATACTGAAAATAAGTTAGAAGATGGAAGTATGTTTTGATTATGTATCTCTAAAAGCAGAGACACAAGATTGCTTCTCTAGCACTAGACATCTCGATGAAAAAAAAAAAAAAAACTAAAATAAGCAGCGGGCTACCATTTTACATCTCCATATATAAATAAAACAGAAATAGATACTTTTATCTGAATTATTTTCTCTGGTATCATAAGTGTGTGTACGTTACACATTCTTTTTTTCTTTTATAAATCACGAAAACGCGGTAAAAAAAACTTACAATGTGTATTAGGCTGACGCAGGGGAAAACTGGGAGAAGTCTTTAACGTTTCGTGCATAAGCTCTTTTTTTCGGAAGGGGTAGATGAAGAGAGAAAAGAGAGAAAGAACAAACACGCCTCAGTTAGACACCGCATACTGAAATGATCGGAAAAGGAAGAAGTTGGCTTGAAGCGTGGGTTTCAAGGGAGACAACAACAGTTACCTGACATGCGTGTGTGTGAACAAGCACGTGGGAGGGGCGCTCTTTTCGTGTTAATTATTTGAAGTAAGGAAATAGCTGGTTTCTAACAAAATACGAAGCTCTATCGTTGGAATGTAGATGACAAAGTCACATTCTAAATTTGAGAGAAGTCTTCAAATTTTTACAGTTCCGCTTACAGATTGTATTCGTAATATGCGTGTTAGCTGTTTGTATGCATGCAGTTAGGTATGCATGCATTAATCTATGTATCTATGTATTCATTTATTGAATTTATAACCCACAATTAATTGTAGCTACTTTAATTAATTTATTTTTGCGGTGTTTTCTCATTACACATACGATATACTCAGCTAATATCAAAATTTCAGGCTTATCTTTCATTTAAAGTTTTCTGTCTTTGTTTAGACTTCCTATTGGTTCCCATTGCTCCTCGCGAAGTCTTGATAAATATTGACAACCACGAAGAAGTTTGTTTTTCTTTTCTCCATTTTCCCTTCACTGGGTTTTTGAATTTCCCTTCCATTTAATCATCCTTTAAATTTAATTATTTTAGTACTTGATCTTTATCTATTTATGCCCTTTCTTCGATGTATACGGCTATTTCTTCGACACTTAAGCGTTTCCATATATGGAAAGAAAATTAATTTTACTTTTAATTTACTTATACTCTCTTCAAAGAACTTTCCTAGATCCATTGTAGTCAATTTAAACTAGTTTTCACCAGCATCAGGCCATTTTCTATCTGTGCATACAGTGTGTGTGTGTGTGTGTTTGTGTCACACACACATACCCGTATGTGTGTGGTAGATACATCCATGTGCTTCCATGTTCGATAAAATATCCACAGTAAATATATCTGATAAAGCTGCTTTTTATTATCGTCTCTCTTTTTATTGCTGTGTTATTGATGTTATACTGTTTGATATTGTGTTGTTTTGTCTGCCATACCAAAATTTACAGTGCTTCCCAATATCCAAGAGAGCGATATTAAGTCGAAGCCTTTTGCTGTAATCAACTCCTACCATACTAATGTTTTTATCTTTTCCAATCTTTTCTCTTTCTTTGTTGTTTTCAATAACTGCGCGGTTTACCAATAGCAGTTCTTTATACACTACTGCTTCTCTGGTTTCCAATTGAGCAACTAGCCTTTTGCTTGAAATAGATGTCAAAGATGTGTATAATGTTCGTAAACAGTTTAACGGTCGATAGTTTTTGGAGGTCCCTGATCGTGTTATTTTTATGAAATTGATATTGCTTTCTCCTCCAATAACTAGTGTCGTATCGGTTGTTTTCTTCTTTAAGTATTTTCGCTTGAAGTTGGGGCCAGAAATTCATATGATTGGTAAAAGTTACTTAACCAGAAATGGCAGACGTCATTAATTTCTGGAACCTTCCAGTTGCTACTGATCTTACTCGTTTCAGTAAATTCTCTGTTGGATATACTGCACCAGGTTTCCAATATTATTGTCTTTCTGTTCCAACTCTTCTTACTTAATCATCATACATTTTATGTAATGAATACTTTCGTTCACTATATTCTCTCAATATATTTGAATTCTATTTATTGATGTTATATATTCCACTCTAATCTCAGTAAATCTATTTCTCCCAAATCCCTAGCTTCCGGTTTGATATTGCTTTATAATGATGTCACAGTATAATTCTCAATAGAATTACTTCGACTCTTTTATTTGCTTTATTTACTAAACTGCAGCCATATTGTTGCACCACCTTGAAATTTGTTAATATTCATTTAAAAATTTCTTGTTTCAAAATCTCTTCGGCAACATTTGTTTTAAAGTTACTTTCGCTTTCAAGATCTTTTCTTATTTCATTAAGATTCTTAATATTTCATTTACTTAAATCTGTTATAACACCTCTTTTTTTTAAAACTAGTTTATGATGCTTTTTTTTTTGTTTTTGTTTTTCCTTTTTAGCGACAGCTAATTACCATCCTTCCGATATAATGTTTACATTATATCTTTTAAAAACATCCTGAAAAGTTGCTTCGGCATTGAGCTGGTGCCCAATTTCTTGACCCACCACATATAGTCATCATTTTCTTCAAAGTTCTGACTCGGGGGTGGGGCCGAACGGCTTCATTTCATCTTTCATTATATTAATTCATTCTTTCCATTCATTTTTTGTTGTTCCCACCTTCTGCTGTTCCCTCTATGTAAGGCCTTCATGGCCGATTTCATAAAATAAAGGAGCTTGTTTCCCAACCACATGGTTCTGGGTTCAGTCCCATTGTGTGACACTTTGGGCAAGTGTCTTCCACTATAGCCTTGAGCAAAGCCTTTGGAGTGGATTTGGTTGACGGAAACTGAAAGAAACCTGTTGTATATGTTTATACATATGTATATCTATGTGTGAGTGTTTTGTGTCTGTGATTGTCCCCCACCACCACTTGGCAACGGTGTTACGTCCCCGTGACTTAGCGGTTCAGTGACTGGTAAAAATGCCAGGCTTAACAAAAACAAAACAGTTCTTGGGTCGATTCATTCTCGAGTGAAACAAATTGTTCAAGGCGGTGCCCCAGCATGGCCGCAGTCTAATGACTGAAACAAGTAAAAGAGAAAAGGTATATATCAGATGTAGAAAATGGAATTCACGAGATTCTTTATTCAAATCCACTACAAACGTTTCGACTCATTCTGCATCTGTATCTCGGGTGAGATACTGAACAATCAATTGTCTTGCATTACAGGTGCAGGTTGTGTCACCTCAGGCGCCTTTTTAAACAAGTACCTCGCTCTCTCTTCTCTCCAGTTCGTGCAGTTCTATTCAGGTGTACTTTTTAAAGAAGTCTGCTACATTCTAGGACGTAGTTTTCATAAGAAACTTAGAGAAGACAGACTCCTCTTCAAAAAATGTAGTTCAATAAAATGGACTGATAAAAACATAGATAAACAAAAACACAGGATATCAAAAGAACCAAACCGGACATATATAGATAGTGCTATCAGAACAAAAGATATAAACTAGTAAATTAGATACAAGAGTATGCGTTAAACGCAATGAAGTCGTTAAGCGGAAGTGTCGCTCGGTCTATTTTATGACGGTTATAAAATCATCAAGGTGGAGTTACTTTATAACACCACACACATTTACATACACAGATATGCTGATACACTCACACACTGGTGTGTATATATATATATATATATATATATATATACTTACACCTGCATATTTACACATACAGATATTAGACACACACACATTGTTACATATACCTGCTGAGGTTCACACACATTCACACACTGAGCCATATATTGGTTTCAGATTTTGTCTCAAGGCCAGCAATTTTAGGGGAGGGGTAAGTCGATTCCATCACCCCCCCCCCCCCACACACACACACAGTGCTCAACTGGTACTTATTTTATAGACGCCGAAAAGATGAAAGGCGAAGTCTACCTTGGCAGTATTTGCACTCGGAACGTAAAGCCAGAAAAAAGTTTTCTTCACAAATGGTACACCAACAATAATAATCTTTTTACTCTAGGCACAAGGCCCGACATTTTAGGGGAGGGGGCCAGTCGATTAGATCGACCCCAGTGCGAAACTGGTACTTGATTTATCGACTCCGAAAGGATGAAAGACAAAATGGTACACCAACAATAATAATAATCCTTTCTACTAAAGGCACAAGGCTTGAAATTTAGGGTGGGAAGGCGTCTGGTCGATTAGATCGAACCCCAGTGTGTTTCACTAGTACTTGATTTATCGACCCCGAAAGGATGAAAAGCAAAGTCGACCATGGCGGAATTTAAACTAGGAAGGGGCGAAATACCACTAAGCATTTCGTTCAGCGTTCTAACGATTCTCCCAGCTCACCGCCTTACACTGACCTGCATACACCATCCATACACACATGCTTATATATATATATATATATATATATATATATTATTTATTTATTTATGCACCCTTTTCAAGCCTAGTCAGGCTCATGGGCCCGGTTTCCCGGTTTCTATGGTGTATGTGTTCGCCCCAGCTGGACGGGATGCCAGTCCATCGCAGCGTTACTCATGAAACAGGAAGAAAGAGTTAGAGAAAGTTGGGGCCGGAGCCTCGTGGAGCTTTTAGGTGTTTTCGCTCAATAAACACACACAACACCCGGTCTGGGAAACGAAACCGCGATCCTCTGACCGCGAGTCCGCTGCACTAACCACTGGGCCATTGCGCCTCCACACACACACACACACACACACACACACACACACACACATGTATATATATACCGGAGCAAACACATAAAATGTGCAACAAGGTGGAAAAAAGAGTACTCAAATACCAGAGGTAGAGTAATATGCTTTATTTAAAAGCAGCAGAAATATAACAAAAGACTGTTACTTGGAGTTTCACGTTCCCGTTCATCGGACAGTTTTGTTATATATATATATATATATTATCAACACATACACTCACGCACTGGCACACGCTTACATTGATACCCATACACATTGATATGCACATACGGATTGACATAGAAGTTGATGATAAAATTGGACAGTCTTAAGGACACAAACTCATAATGTTGAATCATTTAATGCGTGTGTACGCTCTTGTTAATCAAAGAGATATTTTTCAAACATTTCAGTCATATAGCAGTTATTTTGGAGCAACGCTACCTTCCACTTCTATAACTGTCGACAGACTCCAGTTATAGACTGTAGCAAGATGAACAGAAAAGGCTGCTTAGGTGAGCCAACAGAGAACCCTCTACGTAGGCTTTCGATTTGTAGAAATATCAACCATAGCTTATTCAAACTACACCTATCGCCTTTTAAGACTTTTAAAAATGTATATATATATATATAGCTACATACATGCATGCATACACACATGTACATATACGTATATACATATACATGTACATGCGTATAAAAAGACGCAATGGTCACGACTAGAAAGCATCTGAATTAGGTTTGCACGATCAGAGATGACCTGGGGCTGAATAACAGCATGTTGCTTAGCAAAGAGCGAGTAACTAATGTATTTATTACTGAAGCTGCAGTCTTTAACGATTCTCGTACGATTTCTGCATACGTTTGAAGGATGTAAAAGGAAATGGAAAGATGCGGAGAGATTGAAGAGCACAAGAATAGATCGTGCCAATTATAAGTTTTAAAATGGGCGCACGGAAGATGCGACTGCAGAGGAGAGAAGTCTATCAATCACTGAAATAAATAAATAAATAAATAAGTAAGTAAGTAAAAGAGGCAGAAAGTACAATGCAGTGATAAAGAGCAGCAAAGAATATTTAAAATAAAGTGTTTCTTGAGCGTATTTTTGATATAAAATAAGATAGGTTTGTTTTGTGAAAATATATTCGACAATGTTTATATCGAATGTAAAAATTTTGTTATATTTAGTGTTATAGATTAATATATAAATCGCATGCTGATATAGATTAATATATATGTATCACATGTTAACGTGGATTGATATACATACATCACGCGTACAAAGTGTTTAATATACATACATAAAGTGTAGAAATTTATATATATATATATATATATATATATATATATATATATATACACACACATTATAACAGATCACGTATAGATTAATCTTTTGCCAGTCCAATATATTTTCATAAATTTGTTCTAGGCGTCGTTAAGACTTATCTTCAGACTTGTAATAAACCCTCGTTTCATACGTTCTGGAGAATATAAAGCTTTCCTTTCTTAAGTCACAAGAGACTCTGGTTTTTAAAAAAATAATTGTATTGTGTATCATATATGACGCACGGATAGATAAAGGGTTAATATACACATCACTCTGTAAGGTAGTTGGTGATAGGACAGGAGGGGCAGGCATCCAGTCGTAAAACCATGCCAAAACAGACAAAGAAGTCTGATGCAGTCTTCTGGCTTACCAGCTCCTGTCAAGCCGTCCAACCCATGCCAGCAAGGAAAACGGACATTAACTGTTGATGATGACAATGTACATAGAAATTAATATATACATACGCACACATCCACACACATATACATAATACGTATACACACGCACACGTACAATACGCACACACATACATACGTGTATAAATATATCACATGTTTATTAATCACAAATATCAAAGCAACAGGATTAACAAAATTATGAGATTTGCGATTGCCATTTCCAACGGAAAAATTTACGTGAATGATACGCAATTGTTCATATCCCGTCTAACTCCCAAAGATTATTGGCTTTTACTATTGGCTTTTTCATCGATACTAAATCAATATATGATTAAGTAATTTACCGCAGAAATTACTGTCATTAGTTTTCCCTATTTTCTAAGGGGGTTAGCTCTTTCAGCAGTTTGATCCTTAAGAAAGTGTAACATCTATAACGCTTTGTAAACATTCCTAAACTTACAATATGCGTGCTTATCTCTACATGTGTACTTTGAGGCTTTACCGGAGCTTGCAAGACAGAAATGACATGGTAATATGTAAGACGTTAGGCGCAGGAGTGGCTATGTGGTAAGTAGCTTGCTTACCAACCACATGGTTCCCGATTCAGTCCCACTACGTGGCACCTTGGGCAACTGTTTTCTACTATAGCTTCGGGCCGACCAGAGTGGATTTGATAGACGGAGACTGAAAGAAGCCCATCATGTGAATGTATATATATATGTGTGTGTGTGTGTGTGTGTCCAACATCGCTTGGCAACCGATGCTGGTGTGTTTACGTCCCCGTAACTTAGCGGTTCGGCAAATGAATCCGATATAATAAGTACTTAGGTTACAAAGAATAGCTCTTGAGGTCGATTTGCTCGACTAAAGGTGTTGCTCCAGCATGGCCGCGGTCACATGACAAACAAATAAAAGAATAAAAACGCCGGAAAATGCTTAGCGGCATTTCGTTCGTCCTTACGTCCCGAGTTCAAATTCCGTCGAGGTCGACTTTGCCTTTCATCCGTCCCTACAGTCAGATACACAAAAACACACACACACATACATGCACTTATATACACACAGACACGTGTGTGTGTGTGTGTGTATATATATATATATATATATATATATATACACACACACACACATACATACACACATATAGATATACAAACACATACACACACACACACACACACACACACGCACAAAATCCGCTCACGCGGCTTTAGTAGAAGACACATGCTCAAGGCGCCGCACAGTGCGTCTGAACCAAGGATCTCATGGTTGGACAGCAAACTTCTTAACCATACAGCCACGCCTATTTAGACGTGAACAGACATCCTCTCGTTCCCATCAGGCCACGTAACGTACACTTGTGTGCAGTCTAAAGATAGGAAATATACGATATTCAATTATTTCAACTTTCTCACGAAACCCAGATTGAGAGGGGCTGATACTCGCTCCCTTTTATCATTTCCCCCTTAAACTAAGGAAAATGGTAAAGTCTTTACATAGATAAGAGTCTCGGCAATTAGAGATAAATTCTTTTCGGAAGTTCGGTAAACTTAGGCCGAAACGTTTTATAGTCGACAGGGAATATCTACTTGGCAATCTCTCAAGGCAATTTCTTTATTTACTAATTTCTCAAGGCAATTTATCGTAACACCAAAGCAGCTTTTTTATAGGTTTTTTTTTTTTTTCTCAACAAGCTTCTCTATAAAGTGAAAACAAACCACGACAAAACAGCCTGAAGGCAAGCACTTTACTAGTCAATAATTCAATATTTTTGCTTAAATAAAATTGATAAATCACATTAGAGCTGATAGACATAAACCTGCTTCAATAGTGCTTCCCTTAAAGTAACCGTTTTCTTTTGTTCGCAGTTATATATTTTGTATATGCGCTTTAAAAAAATAAAAGAATAAATTTATTTTTAGAAGGAAAAACCGTTTGACAGAATATACAGAAAACAATGCAAGGTTCTTTGTATTTGTGTGACAGGATTCTACGTAAAAGTGAAGCAGTTTCGATATATTTGATAAATTTGAGAGATTCCAGATTAGATTCAGTACAACGTCACGACACATTAGCTGATTGGCTGAAATTTCGATTCTTCTTCTTCTTCTTCTAATAATAATAATAATAATAATAATAATAATAATAATAATAATAATGATGATCTTTTCTATTATAAGCACCAGGCCTGAAATTTGTAGGAAGTGGGTAAGTCGATTTCATCAACCCCAGTGCTCAACAGGTACTCATTTTATCGACTTCGAAAGGATGAAAGCCAAAGTCAACCCCGGCGAATTTGAACTCAGAACGAAAAGACGAACGAAATGTCACCAAGCGTGCTAATGGTTTTGCCATCTCCAGTGCCTTGCTAATTACAAATAAAAAATAATTAAAAACATATTTGCGGGAGTGATGCGCAAATTATGAACCTTTTATGACTAAATTTCTTTGAAATATGATCCCTCTGCTTCAATTCATTTTGAAATAACGAAGAATTAAGTAAAATAATTTTGTCGTTATCTAGCTGGCATTTGGAGTATAAATTAACATGGAATTTTGACGAAAGATTTAAATTTAAATCATTTTTAAAACAAGTAGTTTGTAACATACAAAACAACATACAGTCTCGGGCGAGGTTCTACCAACTGGATTGCCCATTTAGCTGCTCATCGATTCTAGATCATCAAAGAATTTACAAGACATTTTTTGTTATACAGTGGCTACTTTCATTAGTTTCGTTATAAAACCATAAATTTCCGTCTTGGATGATGTTTGGAAATACTACACAATTAACACAACCCATTTGGAGGCTGGTATATGCATAAAACAAATCTAAATTTTCCCATAAGAATTAAGTGTTGGTTATACTTGAGGGCTTCCATAAATATGGAAACGTGCCGTGAAGATAACTAAAGGATTTTTCGGGATGATAATGATGAGGGAGCACAATATAAGCGTAATTTTTTGGAAAATATAACATGTTCAGACCTCCAACCCATCATACTTCGATGAATTTTAATAAAGGAGTCCAATGCATGAAATTTGGACATGGCTATGTAGTTAAAAAGTTCGCTTCTGAAGTATGTGTTTTCGGGTTCAGTCCCACAGTGTGGCACGTTGAGAAAATGCCTTTTACTACAGCCCTGACCCGACCCAATATTCTAAGAGTGGATTTTAGAGACAGAAACTAAATAATCCTACCATATATGTAAGGGAGGGGGCGCACTGCTTGTTGCTTAACAACCGGTGTCAGTTTATTTACTGTCGTAGTTCGCGAAAGAGATAACCACAGAAAAAGTACCAAATAAAAAATACAAGGGGCCGATTTGTTCGATTGAACACTTTAAGGCGTTGCCTCAGAATGGCCGCAGTCTAATGACTGAAACAAGTACAATAAACGAATAAAAAAAAACAGTTAAAAGCTCTTTTTGAATTAAGAAAGAGTAAACATTATGATAAATGAATGTAGGTGCACGTATCCGAGTTCTTTTTAGAAAGCGAATGTTTTTCATCAACAACAAAAACGAACCGTATCAATGTTATCAGATATGTGATTGGGTCAAATTCTTGAATGCGGGACAGGGAATGAGAGAGCTATCAACAAGAGAGTTAACAGGAGAGCTATCAACCAGAGGTTGACACAGGAATGTTAAAATGAAGATAGCGTTGGAACTGTAGCGATTTTAACAGAAATTATCTGGTGGCCCTTCGTTTCTACGTTAAACGGTTACCTCTCTGTTTTCTTCTTATAACAAGATGTTCTTTTTATCTCTATGCACGCGGTTGTTATGTTGAATGTAAACTATATTTTATTTATTTAGCAGTGACGTAACTAATGAGTGTGCTACTCGGAGCAGCCCTTGGTTTTGCCGCCGCTAAATCTTCTCCTTCTCCTATACAGATTTATACAGCAGACTCAAAACTGCCGACCCAACCAAAGCATTTCTTGGAGCAGATCACCCCCATTGGCCCCTGCCATCTAGCCAAGTCACAGCAAATGCTTCACTCTCTACAATTGTCAATATCGTTAAAACACGCGGTTTTAGTACTGGTATTAAACGATAATCGTTAGATATTCTTTAATGGCAGATTTCGACCCGAAGTAAATGAATACAACATTAGAATGCCTTCTTTTCCTTAATATTTCGAATAATTTGTACATACAGTAAGTGTGAGTGTATAATGAGGCTATCATTTTGAACCTAGTTTAAGAAAGGCAACGGAATAGCTACTAGAAGGGTGGTTCGAGACTGAGAATAAAACCAGAATATATCTTAAAATTCCTGTTCACTGATACTTGAAGTTTCGCCCAACGGCTTATTCAACCACTGGCTAAATAAACCTCTGTGTGTGTGTGTGTGTGTGTGTGTGTGTGTGTGTGTGTGTGTGTGTGTGTGTGTGTGTGTGGAAGGAACCATGTGTGTGGAAGGAACCATGCGTGTGGAAGGAACCATGTGTGTGTGAGTGTTAATGAGCGCAGAAGACAAAACGGGGGGGGGGGGGACATATAACAAATATTGTATTAGTTTAATGCTTAAAAGGAAAGCAAAGAGTTTGGAGGTTGCGGATGTTCATCCTTCACCAGGAAAAAGAAGGAGAAAAGAAGAGAAAGGTTTTCGAGGCCAGATGGGAATGCGGTTCTATGGGAGGCTAAGATGACAATAGGAGGCAAGGTGGCGTGTGCATGTACAGGAGGGTTTTGCACACACGTGCACTCAAACACACACACATACGTGTTCGTACAGAATGCATTTTTACGTGACTGTTACATTTTCTTATACTGTAATAGTTGAAATCATTTGTTCACAGCAAAACAGCTGACCAAGAGACGCCTGTACCGAGAATATTGTATATGAATAAAAAATTTCAATTGTCTCTGATGTTCTCTAAAGTTGCAAGTGTTTATAGATAAATACAGTCATCCTTTTATCTCTTTGATAAAATAAAAAATATATACATGGAGCCCGTTTATAGTATTAGCCTTGTATTATTTCAATGAAGCATTTGTTTATAGTGAGTGTGAGGGTAGCCTTGCGTAGATAGGATTTTAGAGAAAGAGAAATGGACTTAGTCATATTAACAGCGCTATCTATCAACACAATATTCACATCTACATTTAAACTATAGAAAAGTTTCATATTTTTTATTTGTAGATATATTACATTCCACTCTCCCCCCCTCTCTCTCTCTCTCTAACAACTGATAACATTGAAAGTAATGGCTGAGATAGTAAATACCCAACTTTTATCAATCACTGTACTGTTTGCATGCTTATGTTCGCTCGACACAGTTTTGAATATATATTTTTTCATACTCTTCCCAACAGTTATACAAAAATATATGTTACTCAACAGTTATCCAGAAAGGATCCAAAGGCTCCCCGTACATGCAGACCCATACCGAATTATTTTTTCTATAATACGTCATCTATCTATCTATCTACCTATCTATCTATCTAGATGTTGTTGTTGTTGGCACGCCGTCGCTTACGACGTCGAGGGTTCCAGTTGATCCGATCAACGGAACAGCCTGCTCGTGAAATTAACGTGCAAGTGGCTGAGCACTCCACAGACACGTGTACCCTTAACGTAGTTCTCGGGGATATTCAGCGTGACACAGTGTGACAAGGTTGACCCTTTGAATTACAGGCACAACAGAAACAGGAAGTAAGAGTGAGAGTGAGAGAAAGCTGTGGTGAAAGAGTACAGCAGGGTTCGCCACCATCCCCTGCCGGAGCCTCGTGGAGCTTTAGGTGTTTTCGTTCAATAAACACTCACAACGCCCGGTCTGGGAATCGAAACCGCGATCCTATGACCGTGAGTCTGCTGCCCTAACCACTGGGTCATTGCGCCTCCATTATCTATCTATCTAGATAGATAGATAGATAGATAGATAGATAGATAGATAAATAATAGAGAGGGGGCACACAAGGACAAAGGGATTAAGTCAATTACATCGACTCTAGTGCGTAACTGGTACTTATTTAACAGACCCCGAAAGGATGAAAAGCAAAGTCGACCTCGGTGGAATTTGAACTCAGAACGTAACGGCAGACGAAATACTGCTAAGCATTTCGCCCGGCGTGCTAACGTTTCTGCCAGTTCGCCGCCTTTAAAATCAAACTGTTTTGATCTATACATGCAACTCCCAATAAGTGTGTTGAGTGCTCTTCTTTTGTTCGTCTACTCACTCGTGTGTGTGTGTGTGTGTGTGTGTGAAAACAGGTCTTTTGTAAGTGCTTTCAACTATCGCCCCGGATCGATCAAAGCCTTGTGAGTGGATGTGGTGTATTATATATACATACATGTATACATACACACACGTGTGTTTTCTCCCACTTTTTACGGTTTGGCTTAAAAAGGTCGATTAAATAAGTACCGGGCTTAAAAAGAAATAAGTACCGGGATCAATTCGTTCGACAAAAAGTTCTTCAAGGCGGTGCCCCAGCCTGACTACAGTCTAATGACTGAACAGACAAAAAAGGGAAAATAAAATACATACATTGAGTATATGCAGTCGATACTGTTTACAACACTAGCGCTGCTTTTAATTCGTTACTAAACTTCAATCTTATACTTGCATCGTCATGGCATACTAGTAAATAGTTTTTTATGCTATTTATATAATGTCATAGATTGGTGAGTCGGTTCGTTTCAGATTCAATTCAGGTACATGACGTTAAGCTACAAAAATGGCAAAACATCAGTAATCCATCACACCTGAATCTGGGAGCGAGTTGTCTCGCTTGTCTCTGATTCTGAGGTGTTTTAACAGTGCAATGAGGGAGTTGTCCTTGGGGCGCTTTACGCAGCGAACCACCGAACAAACAAACCGCATACATCCGGTGTGCAGCTGATTACATGTATATATGGTAATGAGCACAGAGGGAAGGTGAAACGCAAGGGACAAGTTTTAACAAATGTTGTATTAGTTTAACGCTTAAAAAGAAAAAAAGAGGAGTCTTGACCATGAGATAAATGCATTATTGTATTTATCTATGAACACAATTTCCATGGTTTCGATTCCTGCAGGATCTGGACATTTTAATACTGCGTAATCTTTTAGAACCTCCCATATTTCTCAAGCTCAAATCAAGCTTTCATCCCAAACCAGAGACAAACAAATACCGTAAGGGCAGAGGTATGCTTTTGTGGGTCTCCAAATTTCCTAAGACGAGGGGGATTTATTTTAGTTTGCTCGTTTTTTTCACCTTTCCAAGCAGAAGCCCGTCAGCTACTTCTGAACTTTTTTTTTTTTTTTTCGGCTATTTGGGTCCCGGACCGATCTCCCGACCGAAGCCGTTACATCTTATGAGGATTTCCCACATCGGTTGATTCCCCCAAATCAGTCTTTCCTATCATATATGTGTTTGTGTGTGTGTGTGTGTTTTGCCATAAGTTTAGAAACTTTTACGTTCAAATCTCGCAGAAGTCAACGTCGTCTTTCATCCTTTCAGAGTCGATAAAACAAAATGCCAGTCATGTACTGAGGTCAATAGTATGGGTCAAGACCCTCCTCTCAAAACCATTCATCTGGTCTTGTGCCTAAACCACAAACCATTATTCTATCAACGTTGCTTTGCCAATGTTTTCTTTTTCATTCTCCACAGACTAATTCCATGATTACCAATTCTTTTGTTTTATCCAAACATTTTGTTTTATTTTTGCAGTTACTAAATTATCTTCTTCTAGTCTTTATTCTTTTGTAATTTTATACGAATTCTTTGATTTTCTGTTGTTAGGTTTTTGCTTTTATATTTTTGTTTTGTTTTGCTACTTTTGATCTGCTTGATAAATTATTTTTTTAATTTTCCTTCCAATCTTCTTGTCATGTCTAAAAAATATTGATTCTCCATTTAACTGATTTATGTAGCCGCTTTGTATTCTTTCCCATCATCGTTTTTTAATGTATAAAATTCTGATTTTCTGTCGTTCTTTTACTTAGATTGGCAATCTCAGAAAGGAAAGTTTCTCACCTTAAATGATGCCATTAATATTGTTAACATTACTTCTACGTTTTGATTAGCACATCCACTCACTGTACACTGCAGCGACGGCCCACTGTCTTTCTGTATCACATAAACTAACTGAAGTTTCTTCTGCCTTTGTCTCAGTAAATTATTTAAACTTATTTAAAAAGAAATAGAAAAAACACTTTTTGGTCTCGATACAATTTGGTGCAGCTACTCGGTGTGGAAATATAGAGTTGATCAATTCTACACGAGTAGAATATTTTATCCGGTGTTTATTTTTTTTTTTCATTTTATTTATTTATTCGTTTACTTTGGGTTTTGGTTTTGGGATTTTTTTTTTTGCATTATGCGTGTATATATCGTCGTTTTGGCATTCCGTCGGTTACGACGACGAGGGTTCCAGTTGATCCGATCAACGGAACAGCCTGCTTGTGAAATTAGCGTCTGAGTGGTTGAGTACTCCACAGACACGTGTACCCTTAACGTAGTTCTCGGGGAGATTCAGAGTGTGACAAGGTTGGCCCTTTGAAATACAGGTACAACAGAAGCAGGAAGAAAAGAGAGAGAGAACGATGTGGTGAAAGAGTACAGCAGGGTTCGCCACCATCCTCTGTCGGAGCCTCGTGGGGCTTTAGGTGTTTTCGTTCAATAAACACTCAGAACGCCCGGTCTGCGAATCGAAACTGCGAGCCTATGACCGCTAGTCCGCTGCCCTAACCACTGGGCCATTGTGCCTCCATATATATATATATATATATATATATATATATATATATATATATAAAACACATAAATATGATAGATAACTGTGTGCGTGTGACTATATATAGACAGACAGACAGACAGACAAATAGATTGAGAGAGAGAGTGTGTGTGTGTGTGTGTGTGTGTGTGTGTGTGTGTGTGTGTGTGTGTGTGTGTGTGTGTGTGTGTGTGTGTGTGTGTGTGTGTGTGTGTGTGTGTGTGTGTGTGTGTGTGTGTACGCACACACGCAAACGTCATGTCAGATACTCTTTACCAGAAAAAGTAACGATGGGGAGAATGTAAGTAGACGGACAATAAAATGCTTACCAGCCAATAAGACGAAGACTTGATTACGTATATATATATGTGTGTATATATATATACATATATATATATATGTGATCGTGTGTGTGTATGTATTCTTTTTCCGATGTTACGATTTTCTATATACCGGAGTAAATAAGCATAGCTAATTCTCGCTTGCAGAGAAAGTGATGACGGTTGAATGTATATTTTGTGTCACATAATGTGAGTAAATCTTATGAATTTGTAGAAGATTTCCAGATCTTTTTGAATACTTTTTATTAACAAAAGAGAATCGCATCTGTATAACTGTGTGTGAGTTTGTACATATGTCTGTATTATGAATTCATTCTATTGTTTTTATGTGTTTAGAACACGTCTAAACTTAACTAGAAGACTAATAATATTGTGTGATAATGAATTATAATGATTAAAAATAGCACTTCTATGAAACCAAATCTACTAATTAATAATGAAGACAATAAAGATCATGTTGCTAATTATAATCAAAGTTATGTTTTGATGTCTTCGTCTTCGAACGTCTGCAACCGAGACGCGTCAAACAACGCTACGTCATATGTCTGTCCTTCATTAGTTTTCTTAGATCTTCAGGTTTATGATTTGTGTCTCCATCTACTTCATCAATGTAGTGTGGTCGGGAGATTCCGTCCTCTATCAAGCTGCGGAAGTCACCAACATATTACATAGTTGCTGTTATTATGATTAAAGATATTGCGACAGTAAAGATACTGCGAATTTTATTCAAACATTTCAGGAAGTAGATGTAAAACAGACATTAACATCACTTGAAAAGTTGGTTCTAAAACATTAATAATTGCGAGTAATAAGTGCGAAAAGACATCAGAAAGTAGCAAGTGAATTGTCGGAACTAACTTGAAGTACTGTTGGGTGTTACCCGTATTCAAACAATGATAAACAGATTTCTAAAATAAGCAGAAAATGAGGTCAGCTACTCTTCTGCTTTACATATTCTGGTTCCAGAAGATAATAAACAGCCTGTTCTGATCTTTCTGATAGTTCCAGTATTCAAAAGTCACGTGATTGTCATTAAAATAAAATCCTTTTAGATTAAGGACAAGAAATAGATTATATGGTCCTGTGTATTAACGGAATTTAGTTTTAGAGCAGGATAATGGTGACCGACAATATACCTTAGTGTCTGTTCCTTCTTCATTTCACACGAACAAAGCTTCTGAAGAAGGCATAAAAAAATCATTAACCCTCACTTTCCCTCTTTGCAAGTCTTCGATGTAGCGATGTAATAAATCAAAATATGTAAATATTTATGTTGCCCCACCCCATTCACTTCCATCTTCGTTTGAAAGAAACAGGAAGTTTTTATTTTTTTTAAGTTGAAAGTCGAGAGATAAGAGAATATTGCAATAGATTGTGACTGGAGCGAGGAAGGTGCTTAAAAAGATGAGAGGAGAAATTGATGAGAAACGTCTCCGACGAAAACGCACCACGAGAAGCATATTAAATCAAATCGGGATATAACTCAAGACTAGCACCATTCTGCGATCCAGGCGCTCATCCATATTCTCACGAGATTAGCGGATGACCCCGCACACATACACACACACAGATGAAAAAAAGAGAGGGGAGAGAAAGAGAATAGTAACTAAGTCTTCATTTTTGTCTATCAACAACGACGAGGACTTAGCAGAAACAGTTCAACGCCCGAGCAAATGTCACACGTGATTTTATACCATTCTACATTTTATACTCTTTTACTTGTTTCAGTGATCTGACTGCGGCCATACTGGAGCACCGCCTTTAGTCGAGAAAATCGCCCCCCCCCCCCCCCCAGGACTTATTCTTTGTAAGCCTAGTACTTATTCTATCGGACTCTTTTTGCTGAACCGCTAAGTTACGGGGACGTAAACACACAAGCATCGTTTGTCAAGCGTTGTTGGGGGCACAAACATAGACACACATACATATATATATATATATATATATATATATATATATATACACATATATATATATATATACGACGGGCTTCTTTCAGTTTCCGTCTACCAAATCCACTCACAAGGCTTTGGACGGCCCGAGGCTATAGTAGAAGACACTTACCCAAGGTGCCACGCAGTGGGACTGAACCCGGAACCATGTGGTTGGTAAGCAATCTACTTACCACACAGCCACTCGTTCAAAATCTCTTTACAATTAACTGTTTTATCCATCGAAGGACGAAGAAACAAGCACAGAGCATGCGTACGAAGGTCTCTTCAAACAATAGAACCTTTCCATGATACATTGGTACAAGGTCGTACAATTTAAGAATTCAATAATATAAAACAAGTGAAGTCAATGCTAATGGCGCTATGAATGCGAGTATCCGTCCATGTTCTCCGTTTACTAGTCCTGGGGTGGGGTCATGGGGGTTGATTCCTCCTTAGGCACTTCCGCTGTAGGGTCCTAACAGAAGAAACCATTATTAAACTTTGAGGTTGGATTTCAAAGCGTGACCAAGTCAGACTATGGAGACTATGCAACCATTTCATCCTTGGACTATTCGTGGGTGTCCTGCCGGTTGGCTTGCCTTGAAGAATCTTTCCTGCCACATTCCACGGTCAACGCGCCCCTAATGCGGAGAGGTAGCCGCTTGACCAGGACAGTATCGAATGCCTTAAACATTAATTGAATCGTGATAAAACCAAAATGACCACTTGCAATAGAACTAAGCAAAACAAGTTGAGAACAGACAGATTATCTGAAGTTGATTGTCGGGTAGTCTTTCTCTACAATTCATTAACACTTTCTATCTCTCCTCACCCTCATCCTTCTCCACCACCTCCTCCTTCTTCCTCATTCATTTCAAGTTCTGCTACAGATATTTCGTTACAGCCATCTTTCTGATATACTAATGCTACAACTGCTTAACTGCTGTTCCCGCCATTTTACTACTACATCACTGTTCCAAGAGATATTACTATTGTCTAGTTTTGGCAAAATAACAACAACAGAATGTAAAACAAAGAAAGTTGCTGGCTAAGTGTTAGTTTATTGGTTATGTTTCATCGTTATTCGCTCCACATTGTTGGGAGACAGTGGTAAAGACAGCCAGAGGTGGAGAAAGAGAGAAGTAGAGAATAAGGTGAACAAGCAAAATATATCATGTTGCTTGCAGAAGTTTCTTTTTTGTTTGTTTGTTTTGTTTTTTTCATGCTAATGTTTTTAGAGCTGAAAGTCCTTCAGCGCTCTTAACGATGACATATAGCTTAGATATTGAAATATTTTGACAAGCAAATATTTTAGAAAAAGAGAGAGAGTGAGAGGGGCGGAGGAGAGCTACGTTGGTATTTTACCAAGTTTTGAAGTTTCCAAACATTTTACAGTTAGATCACTTAGGAATTATATATCTATAATACAGAATATGTAAATAAATTTGGTAAACGGCAGATTCTTTCGTCCGTTTGTTTTACGTCTGTCTCTTTTTTTCTTTCCATACTTGCATGGGCTGGTTTAATATATTTCAAACAATGTTTTGCAACTGGATGTCCTTCGAAGGTACGAAGGTGCAGGTGTGGCTGCGTAGTAAATAGTTTGCTTCCAAGCACGTGGTTCCGGGTTCCGACCCACTGCGTTGCACCCTGGAACAAGTGTCTTCTACTATAGCCTCCTTGAATGCGGGTTTGGTGTACAGAAGCTGAAAGAAGCCCGTCGTGTGCGTTTGTGTATGTGTGTCACAACCGCTTTGGTAATATGTCCCCGTAACATAGCGGTTCCGCCAAAGAGACCGATAAAGTAAGTACCAGTACTTTTAAAAAAAATCAATACTGAAGTCGATGCGTTCGTCTAAAAACCTACTAGGCAGTGCCCCAGCATGGCCGCAATTTGAATGTCTGAAACAGGATTAAACTTTGTAGATTGTTTTCACTACAGAAACTGACAACAACGCCGACCACTGCACATTTGTAAAAACGATTGCAGGCGTAGACACACGTACATACGCATTTCTCTCTCTCTCTCTCCCTCTCCATACCAACACACACTCAAATTCAATGACACTTTACGGCCTTTTCTCAGTTTCCTTTTACCAAATTGACACACTAGATCTTGGTCGGTCCGGCGGTATAACAGAAGAAGCTCGCCTAAGGGAATGAACTCAAAACCACGTTCCTGGAAAGTAAACTGTAACTACACTGTCATATCTGTGTTTGCGTGCGCACACTTCTTTCTCTCTACACACATACACATATATATAATGTAGACGAGTACCAACAGCTCAATGTGACAGGATTGATAATTGCTGAGAATTCTCGGTATAAAACCAATGGTAGCTTTGTTAACCCACAAATAAAATAAGTATGTATGTATATATATATATTGATAGAAAAGACAACAAAAGAAAGAAAGAGACCTCGATATTACGTAAATAGAGGAATTTATCTGCAAAAATATGTGACACTTATTCGGTAGCCATGATAAAACTCCGAGTTTCGGATGCAGGAGCGGAAACCCACGCCGCCATCTCTTCAATTATCTGGCCATTGAAAATTCCGCCCGGCATCCGAAACTCGGAGTTTTATCATGGCTATCGAATAAGTGTCACATATTTTTACAGATATATATATATATATATATATATATATATATATATATATATATTATTTGAAAAAAAAAAAGAATGACTTCACTGGTAGTTCTAATCAGTTTAATTTATTGATGAAAAAATAAGGAAAATTTCTCATTCAAAGTAAAACAAAATGTCTTGAACGGATTAGTGGTTATCTGCATTGACAACTATCACTTGAATATCACGAAATAGAATAAATTAGTTCACAAGAAAGTTTATAAATTTGTATTTATAACCAATCATAATTGCTAAATTATTATCTAACAGTAGCTGGATATTCATAGTTTTTAATCAACAATTTTATGGCCGCTAACTAATTAGAGTTGGATGTTTGTGGTTTTTAAATAGCTACATTGTTTTCCAATTAACTTTGATATACTGCAGTTTTGTTGAGCAAACATTGTGAATAATAAGAGAAAGAACCGTTTGGAAAAAAAACATATATATATATGCTTGTGTGTGTGTGTGTGTGTGTGTGTGTGTGTGTGCAGACAGATGCGACTGTGTGGTTAAGAAACTCGCTTTTTAACCGTGTGGTTTCGGGTTCAGCTCCACGACACGGCACCGATGATCAGCTGGGCTGGACTCAGGCGTGACTGTGTGGTAAGAAGCTTGCTTCCCAACCACATGGTTCCTGGTTCAATCCTACTGCGTGGCACCTTGGGCAAATGTGTTTTATTACAGCATAGGGCAGACGAAAACATTGTGAGTGGATTTAGTATACGGAAACTGAAAGAAGCCCGTCGTATATATTTGTGTATATATATATATATATGGTTAATATCTATGTGTGTGTGACTTTACATTCTTTCATTGCAGCAGAGCGGAAGTAGTTGTGTAGGATGGAAAGGAGGTACCATGAGAGATTTCCCGCACCTTTCGTGGTTTTCTTACAGTACAGCTGACTCCCAAAGAAAGAGGAAGAGAGAAAAATTAATCGAGTGAGGTACTTAACTGATCCTTTGTTTGTTGAGGTAGGGGTTCTTTACCGACAGACCCCTAAAAGGATAGAATGATAAAATTTGACCGCGATGGAACTTGATCTAAGAACACAAAGACCAGAACTGGAACCGCTATCGAAATGCGTTTTGACCGACGAGCTAACGATTTTGCCGATCGACCTACCGTTCAAAACCCACTAATATGCTTAAAATATTACATCTTGCAGCAAAATAGACGCAGAAGTAGCTGTGTGGTAAGTAGCTTGATTACCAACCACATGGTTCTGGGTTCATTCCCACTGCGTGACACCTTGGACAAGTGTCTTCTACTATAACCTCGGGCCGACCAAACCCTTCTGAGTGAATTTGGTAGACGGAAACTGAAAGAAGCCCGTGTGTGTGTGTGTGTGTGTGTGTATCCACCATCGTTTGACAACCGATGCTGGTGTGTTTACATCCCCGTTACTTAGCGATTCGGCAAAAGACACCTATAGAATAAGTACTAGGCTTACAAAGAATAAGTCCTGGGGTCGATTTGTGCGAATAAATGCTGTGCTCCAGCATGGCCGCAGTCAAATGACAGAAACAAAAAGAATAAAATAATAATTTGGACAACCAAAGTTGGTCTTTTTACGAGCCCCCGTTATATAGCGGTTTGCCAAAAAGAGATCGATAGACTAAGAACCAGACTTGGGTTGATTTGTTCGACTAAAACCCTTCAAGACGGTTCCCCTGAATGACCACAGTCTAATGACCGACACAAAAAAAATACATAAATGAAACGTCTATTATTTTCGTTCTCCCTCTTTCTCCCTCACACAGACACATACACAATTTCTATCGTTTAATAGTTGTCTCTATTATAGCCACAAGACCTGGAATTTGGTGGGAGGGCGAAAGTCGACTCTGGTACTTAGTCAGCCCCGAAAGTTGAAAGTAAAAAAAAAAAAAATCGATCTCGGCGGTATTTGAACTCAGAACATAAACCGGAAGAAAGCATTTTGCCCGGCGTGTTAACGACCTTGCCAGCTTACAGCCTAATAATGGCGAATATAAAAGGAGGAAATATAATGGAAAACGGCAACAAGACCAGAGTCAATAACGAACACAGAACAATAAAATTCCCCGGATTAAACGCTACACAAGAGCCACGTGCCTAAAATATAGATTCTTCCCATAATAAAGAAATATCGGAAGAGGCATGGAATTATTAATCCAGATATACAAAGACATTTTTTTTTCTATATTCTACGGATACGAAGGGAACGTTTGATTTCGCGATCTTGCTCAATATTCAGTCACTCTGATATCATAATATCACATGACCAACATGCTCATCATTATATTTATCATTATCCTCCTCCTCATCATCATCATCATCATCATCACCAATACTATCATTATGTTCAAAAGCAACGCCACCGGCGCCACCAGCACCGCCATCTCATACCTGCTAACAAGCTACCATTGTCAACAGCACAGCAATGTCCTCTCTATTTATTCCCATCAGCAACAAAATTTACCACACACAATTCTTTCCACAAACAACAAAAATCAAGTCGATAATAAAATTGCCTTTCGGCATTTAAATGAAAATAATAAAACTAAGTTACTCTTTTCTCTCCGCCCCTTTCTCTCCTACTTCTCTCACTCTCACTCACTCACATCTTTCTACTTTTCCATTTCGCCGAATCTCTTATTTCCCTTTACTTTCTTTTCCCTCTCCGTTGTTTTTTTTTTTCTTTTTTTCCCCTTGCTTTCCGTTCAGAATCTGTACAAGTCTGCGAGGCAATTATAGCATAAATGACATAGACTACAAAGAATATTATTATTTCTTATATTGTTTGTCATTATATATTGCAGTTGTTGCTTCTGGTGTTATATTTTAGCACTCTTCTGTCATTTACCAATATCATTC
>NC_142949.1:9761712-9771296 GCF_046866305.1 Octopus bimaculoides
AGAAGTAGTGGGGGAGCCATGTGTTGAGAGGAGCTCTTGGGGGGGGGGGCGTTTGAAGAATTCAGCTCTGGAAATATGGGTGTTTCGTTCAACATCTTTAAACAAACCATATTCAGAGATATTTTGAGAGTAATGGGATACTCGCTCTGAAGGAAATTCTTACTGGGTCCCACCTGCAAGGTCATGCGCTGTTTATCTTGATACGAGATCACCATGTCGCGCACATATTGTTGTGATGCATATGCCAGTGTACTCTTATGAGGCGAGTAATCATGATGGGTATATTGGGTTTCATATATTTGTACCCTAGTGCCACTTTGATGGCATGCGCTGCGCTGCTCTCTCTCTCTCTCTCTCTCTCAATAATAATAAGAAGAATAATAGATATTGGATGAAACCACGTACAATGATTTCACTGTTTACTAATTCTTGTAAATGTATTGTATTATAATATTCACGATTATAGAATATAAGACGTGGAATAAGAACTCGGTTTGAAATCCAAGCCAATATATCTTATCTTTGGCTCTAAGTTTGATGCCCGCAGTAATTAGCAAACTAAATTATATGACGAAAACAATAATAAATACCAATAATATATTAATTCAGAAGAAGTACTCTCAAAACAGAATAATCTTTTATTTGGAAAACAAATCATAGCAAAAACTGTATGTATTTGTGTTTCTATAACCGTTGTATGTGTAAATATATATTATTTTTATAATGTGGATGTATTTATGTGTGTACGCACATTTGCATATTGTGTATGTGTATGCATATACTGATTTCTGAAATATATATACACTTTTTCTTAGCATGCATGTGTGTGTATATATATATATATATATATATACACACACACACAAACACACACGGATATGCATGAATGTATTTTGTTTTTATAATGTGTATATATGTAAATGCTTCTCTCTATTGCATGTGTGTGCGTGCGTACGTGTATGTTTTCTCTAATACAGCAGTAATAAGAATATGACCTGATATTTGTGAATTAAATTTAATCCTTTAATCGCTGTAACCTTAACATTTATAAATATTTATAAACATGAAATAGCTGTTCAGAGTTATTTATTTATTTATCATTCGCTATACACACTTGGAATATTCTATACCTAACAGAGTTATTTGAATATGGAACAAACCAAGGTAGATGTTTCCTGAGATGATATATTTAAGGGTTTTATACACCTTTGCAAACCCTACCTAAAAGGCGAAAACAAATGGACATAATTATCCACACAACCCTTTTTTCCTAACAAAAATTCATTGTCTTTCCGCTGAGGTCAACTTTGATTTTCATTCTTTCGGTGTTAGCGGAATAAATAGCAGTTGAGTCCTGGGGTTGATGAGTAATCGACTAGTCCCCTCTCCAAAATATTTTAGGCCTTGTGCCTATAACAAAAAGGGAGCTGCGAGAATCGTTAACATGTCGGGCAAAATGCTGAGCGGTATTTCGTTTGCCCCTCTATGTTTAGCCTCTTGTGGGCAATACAGAAATAGGTATTTCGTTTGCCTTCACGCTCTGAATTCAAATGTCGCCGAAGGTTGACTTTGCCTTTCATCCATTCGGAGTCAATAAAGTTAGTACCAGTTGAACGCACACACCCTATCCCCTCAAATTGCAGGCCTTGTGCCTATTGTAGACTAGTAGTAGTAGTAGTAGTAGTAGTAAAGGCGTCAAGCTGGCAGACTCGTTAGCATGCCGGACAAAATGCTTGACAGAATTTCGTCCGCCTTTCCGTTCTGGGTCTATAAATTAAGTACCAATCAAATACTAGGGTCAATGTGATCGACTCCCCACAAGTCTTGTGCCTATAATAAAGATTATTATTTTTTTTCTTTTCTTTCTTCAAATTTTCTTCCATGTCTCGCCGAGTATTTTCCGTACACCTAGGGCAGAGAAGCTCATTGTATGCATTCCCAGTTTACACACGCAAAACAATTCATCTTACATTGCTCTGCGATCACTTCGGCACCTGAAGCGTGGCACAACATGCACCAGGTCAGGCGACATCGATTTGATGGAGAGAGAGTGAGCTAATGTGCGGCAAGAACACTTGATCAATATAAACAAATCATTTGTGCAGGTCGTTCGGCAAAAGCTGAATGCTCATTCGTCGTCTTCGACGGGAGATCCATCATATATAAAAGCTGAATGCTCATTCGTCGTCTTCGACGGGAAATCCATCATATATATATTATATATGGGCTTCTTACAGTTTCCGTCTACCAAATCCACTCTCGAAGCCTTGGCCGACCCGAGGCTATAGTAGAAGACACTTGCCCATGGTGCCACGCAGTGGGACTGAACCTAGAACCTTGTGGTTGGGAAATCAACTGCCCATGCAGACCGAGTCCATACGCTCTCGGTCTATAAGTCTGTCCAAGAATCTCTCTACAGGCCCTCCTCTGTGATAGAAGACGATGCACTCCACCTCTCCCTCGCGGGGAGGGGCTTCTTACCTCACGGGGAAGCAAGCTTCTTACCACACAGCCACGCCTACTGAGGGATTTCAAGAACTGATGAATTCTGAAATACGTTGCCATATTCCCACTAAATTCTTTACATTTGACCATAGTGTAACACATTATCACATCAACATACTCTCTACCACCACCACCACCACCGCCACCGCCACCGCCAACCCCAACATTAACTTCTTGGTGTCTGTCTGCGAGGGAGCATCATAAACAATTTAGCTTCAGAAATGACCAAAAATACGACGAGGCCATCTTACCAACCAAGTTAAATTAAAAGGTTGCAAAACACTTTTGTAAATACATACCATATTTAATATCATACCATTGCTTATGGCTGCCATATTTATGACTAGATCCATGGTTGGTAATCGGGCGATTGACGGAAAAATTGCTGCAAACGCTGCACGACGGAATTTCATAATATACCTTGAGGCTCAGCCCCGAATGTGCAAGTATTCCAAGGTATCCGTAGGCGATTTCATGATCAAACATCAATCAGTGAACGCAGCTTGTAGCTGTTGCTGCACGTAATCACGAGTGTATATGTGGGCATATATGTGTATGGACGTATATTTGGATGTATATATAGATATACATACAACTTATTCTATATGCACGTTCATACAAACATACACGTGTGCGTGCGCGCACGCTAATGTATATGTTGTTATGCGTATATGTGTGTGTATATACATACACACACACACACATTTATATATATATATATAGAGAGAGAGAGAGAGGGGAGAGAGAGAGAGAGAGAGAGAGAAAGAGAGAGAGAACGTATTTCTATATGTGTGTGTGTGTGTGTATATGTTTCTATATATATGTGTGTATGTGTGTAAATATATATATATATATATATATATATATATATATATATATATATATATATATATATATGTATATATATATATATATATGCTTGTTTATATATAAAATGTGTGTATATACACAAATATATGGCCCAGTAGTTAGGGCAGCGGACTCACGGTCGTAGGATCGCAGTTTCGATTCTCAAACCGGGTGTTGTGAGTGTTAATTGAGCGAAAACACCTAAAACTCCACGAGGCTCCGGCAGCCGGTGGTGGCGAACCCTGCTGAACACTTTCACCACAACTTTCTCTCACTCTTTCTTCCTGTTTCTGTTGTACCTGTATTTCAAAAGGGCCAGCCTTGTCACACTGTGTCACGCTGAATCTCCCCGAGAACTACGTTAAGGGTACAAGTGTCTGTGGAGTGCTCAGCCACTTGCACATTAAATTCACGAGCAGGCCGTTCCGTTGATCGGATCGACTGGAACACCCGTCGTCGTAACCGACGGAGTGCCACGATATATATATATATACATATATATATATGTGCGTGGCACCTTGGGTAAGCGTCTTCTACTATAGCCACGGGCCGACCAAAGGCTTGTGAGTGGATTTGGTTGAAGGAAAATGAAAGAGCCCCGTCGTGTGTGTGTGTGTGTTTGTCCCCCACCATCGCTTGTTTACGTCCCCGTAACTTAGCGGTTCGGCAAAAGATGACGGTAAAATAAGTACTAGGCTAGCAAAGAATAAGTCCGGGGTTCGATGTGTTCGACTATAGGCGGTGCTCTAGCATGGCCACAATCAAATAACTGAACGAAATAAAAGGATAAAAGAATATGCGTGAGAGAGAGAGGGGGAGGTAACCAATAGTAGCCTTTACCCATAGATCAAGAATTATCCACCAACGCGATGCTCAGCACTCAGTATCATTGTTCGATATTAACGTGTGTGCGTTTATTATATACATTATATATATATATATATATATATATATATATATATATATATACGCGTGTGTCTGTGACAACCGGTGTCGTTGTGTTAACGTTCCCGTAACCTAGCGGCTCAGCAAAAGACACCGATAGAATAAGTACCATGTTTTAAAAATAAGTAAATACTTGTGTCGATTCTCGATTCATTTGACCAAAAATTCTTGAAGGCGGTGCCCCAGCATGGCCGCAATCTAATGACTGAAGTAAGTAAAGGGTAAGACAACCTTTCGAGTATCGAACGTCACGGCCAATTTGCTGCTCATAAAACGCATCATTCGGTTTCACTGTAATTGAACGAAACGTCCAACTTACTTTTTGTTCCGATGACAGGCAGACATTTTGTTTTGTATTTTTATTCTACAAATGACAAGCTTTTCTATTCATTGCGCTCCATCACTGTTGCAGCCATATGAAAGAATAATACGTCTTTTTATGTGTAAATGCTCTCTCTCTCTCTCTCTCTCTCTCTCTCTCTCTCTCTCTCTCTCTCTCTCTCTCATAGAGGATATATAGTTAATATATTGAATCTAAATGAAACGGAATATTCTGGACATTTTCTCTTTAATCTAGTCCAGCATCATTGAACTATTTCATCCTTAAATCCGCCTTAGCCAGGATTTTATATTGAAAAATCTTTCGGTGAATCGGATAAGACTAACACTGACAATATGGTTACTAAAAGAGAAATTTCTATCTTCGTTCGGCAGGATACCGAAAGGATTTGTCATGCAAAGGTCTTTATCCGCCTACAAAATGCCGCTTAAGAATAAGAATAAGAAAAAGATGGTTGGAATTTGAGAGGATAAATGTTTTGAATGTTTGAAATTGGAATAAGAACAAAAAATAGAATATAAAATAAATCCTCCACAAATAGTAAGGCAATAAGAAAGGTTAAAGAATGGATTTCAAGAAGATAGATTATCGAATATTGGATTGCAAAATGTCATCATCATGGCCGTCGTCGCCGTTTTAAACTTCCACGTTTCTATGCTTGCATGAATCAGAATTTGACGAGACAAATTTTTATGACTGGATGCCCTTCGTGTCGACAACCATCGTCGCCAGTTTCCAAGTAAGGCAATATATTTTCATATCTGGACGTGTTTTCACAGTAGAAAGGAAAAGTAAAACGACGCTTATATGACGGTGAAGCTCGTTTACAACTACCATACGGTGTCTAGACTAGGAAACACAAGTACACTCATGCACACACACAAATAAATATATACACATATATATGGAAGGCTTCTTTCAGTTTCCGTCTACGAAATCCCCTTACAATGTTTCGGTCGGCTCAGTACTATAGTAGACGGCGTCTGTCCAAGATGCCACGCAGCGAGACTGATCCGGAAACTATAAGATTGGGAAGCGAACTTCTTAACCACACAGTCACGCCTCCACTAAAATATCCAGACCGATATAGACAGTGGTATTGAGAAGAATAAATTAAAGATTAGAAAGAAAATGGAGTAACAAAAAGTGAACTGGAAGGAAATGGTTTTAATAGAATTCATGACTTTAGAGAAAAATAAAAATTATGAAATTAAACACTTGAGAGTAGACAATTATAACTTCGAAACAGTTATGCGTTGGTGAAGAATTTGCTTGCAATCGTGTGGATACATGTGTGGGATCCAAGTGGTTGACACCTTGCCTAAGTGTGTTCTTCAATAGTTTTGGGTTGAAATTGGCGAGCTGGCAGAAACGTTAGCACGCCGGGCGCAATCCTTAGCGGTATTTCGTCTGTCTTTACATTCTGAGTTCAAATTCTGCCGAGGTCGACTTATCCTTTCAGGGTCGACAAAATAAGTACCAGTTGCATACTGGGGTCGATCTAATCGAGTGGGCCCCCCTCCCCCCAAAATTTTGAGCCCTGTGCCTAAAGCAGAAAAGAATATTTTCCGGTTGATCCAAACCTCGACTGAGATTTGGTAGATGGAAACTGAATGGAAGCCTGTCGGATTCGAATGTGCTGCGTGCGCGCGCACGTGTGTGTGTGTGTGTGTGTGTGTGTGTGTTTATGTAATGTAGTTGCTTGTTTGCGTATTGTTACCTTGGACTGCTAAATTACTATCACTCTATGAAGAACAAAAACAAAAAAACACGTTCCATGAATTTCTCCCTCAATGTAATTATTTCCATCTATAAGAAATATCATAAAATGTTTAATTAATAAATCTAAGGTCATAAAATGTTGATGGCTTCGAAAATAACAAAAATTATGCATGGTCATCGCTGACTAGAAACTTTAAGAACTTCGTAATAGGTAAGCAACAGTTAAACAAACTGTTGTTAACTTCGAATAAAGAGGATAAACTGAGATTCAAAACCAAACTCGAATACTGTTTGAATTCACTATTATTAAGAACAGAATAACAAGAGAATGGTGGTGAATGACGGTATGTATATAAAACACTAGCTAAGCCGTTCGTTATTTGTCAAGTCATGCCAGGTGTTTGAAAATTATGCTGGTCAAAGTGGATGTATAAGAGGAGGAGTATATTCGCGAGTGGTACATAAAACACTACTGCGTTTTTCGTCAAAGTGGATTTAGCCACTTCACGTTGTCGTGGTGATGTCATCAACTTAGGTGAAAAGAGTGAGATGACGGAGATGACAGAGTGTGGGAAATTCGAGATAGACAGAAATGAATAAAGATGGTGGCTCAGTATCACACGGTTGAGGAAATCCGCCATGTTGGAATCATAGAAAAGCTTTCAATCCGTTATCACAATTCATGTAATATGAAATCTTTGTCAACGCAAAATTATAAAAATTTAGTGTCATTTAATGGCCGTAACATTTATACATATACACATACATGCACGTACATAGATACATACATGTATTCATGCATATATGCATACATAGATACATGCACGCGTACGTTCCTACATACATACAAATACATATATATATGCGCAGATCTCGTACATATGTGTGTGTGTGTGTGTGTGTGTGTGTGTGTGTGTGTGTGTGTGTGTGTGTGTGTGTGTGTGTGTGTGTGTGATTACATGCGTGCGCGTGACTGTGTGGTAAGAAATTTGCTTCCTAGCGGCATGGTTTCGGATTCAGTCCCACTACGTGGCACCTTGGGCAAGTGTCTTCTGCTTATAGCTTCGGACCGACCAAAGCCTTGTGAGTGGATTTGGTTGATGGAAACTGAAAGAAGACCGTCTCGTGTGTGTGTGTGTGTGTGTGTGTGTGTGTGTGTGTGTGTGTGTGTGTGTGTGTGTGTGTGTGTGTGTGTGTGTGTGTGTGTGTGTATGGAGAATAACACTGGAATTGATTCGTTCAACTAAAAATTCTCTATGGCGGTGCCCCAGTATGGCCGTGTTTTTTGTTTATGTAGCCTTTTGGGGTGTATGTGACCCAGTGGACAATTTAGAATGGGGTGGATGGAGTACTCAGTTGGTACTTACAGCAAGGTGAAATGATGAGGCTTGCCCAAGAATACAATACTCAGCGCAGTGTAGGAATTGAACTCATGAACGTCCGATCGTGGGCCAAACAACCTAACCACAGGGCCACCCTAGCTTCACTAAATACGTATGTATGCATAAACGTACAAGCTTACATACGAATATATATACATACATACGAACATGTGTGTATACATAGTGGCAACACGCGTGCGAGTGTATATAAATAGGTACAGCTGTCATACGTCATCGACTGATTGCAGGGAGTCTGATGAAGTGACACCACGATAGGTTACGAACGGAAATATCTTTCCGTTGTTTGTCTCCAAGCTTACCAAATAAGGAATGCAATCCGATCTAAGAGACACACACACATCAAAGCTAACTCGCTTTCCAGCTTCTCTCTGTCTTCCTCTACTCCTTTAACTCCTCTCTCTCTCTCTCTCTCTCCTCCTCTCTCTCTCTCTCTCTCTCTCTCTCTCTCTCTCATTCTACTTCTCTCTCTAGCAATCTCAGTCTATCTGTTCTTTGGTTTCTGTCTGGCATTTGACACCGCTTCCCCCCCCCCTTCTCGTATGTTAGAACTAGTGAGGAGCCGTTGAAGGGAATCAAATGCCAAGAGACAAACGAGAAATCCGACTGGGGAGACGAAGAGAGAGAGAGAGAGAGAGAGAGAGAGAGAGAGAGAGAGACAGCAGTTTCTCAATGTGTCTATGCAGTAGTCTAGTTACGTCTCCCATAATCTTTCTAGACAGGTAGACAGACAGACAGACAGACAGATAGATAGATAGGAAGATAGAGAGAGAGAGCCAGAGAGAGAGAGAGAGAGAGAGAAAGAGAGAGAGAAAGAGATAGAGAGAGAGACAGACAGACAGACAGAGACACACAGACAGATAGAGACAGACACACAGACAGACAGATAGATAGATAGGAAGATAGAGAGAGAGAGAGAGAGAGAGAGAGAGAGAGAGAAAGAGAGAGAGAAAGAGAGAGAGAGAAAGAGAGAGAGAGAAAGAGAGAGAGAGAAAGAGAGAGAGAAAGAGAGAGAGAGAGAGACAGACAGACAGACAGACAGACAGACAGACAGAGACACACAGACAGATAGAGACAGACACACAGACAGACAGAGAGAGAGAGAGACAAATAGATAGAGAGACAGAGAGAGAGAGAGAGAGAGAGAGAGAGAGGGAGGGAGGGGGGACAGACAGATAGATAGACAGATAGATAGACAGATAGATAGAGAGAGAGACAAAGAGAGAGAGAGACAGATAGATAGAGACAGGTAGATAGAGAGAGAGATAGATAGAGAGATAGATAGAGAGAGAGACAGATACACAGACAGACAAATATGTGGGGAGAGAGGGGAGGGGAGGGGAAGGGGAAGGGGAGGGGAAGGAGAAGGAGGGAGAAGAACGAGGAATATGGATTACACACACCATTTTATAACTACATATACTGACAAATGTATAATGTATATATATATATGTGTATATATATACACATGTGGGAGGGATGCACAAAATTATGAGTGTGAGCGTGTGGGTGTAAATATGTGACAGTGAGCGTTGTGTGTGTGTGTGTGTGTGTGTGTGTGTCGCGCGCACGCTGGCATCTGTTTCCATGGAGAGACTAAATACAAACAGAAATATAAATATAACGAGAATCAGATGATACAGAAGGTTCAAATATATATTTGCGTGTGGGTGTTCGTGTGGGGGGGGGGGGTCGGTGTATGTGTACAGGTCGGCGGGGTGTGGCAAAAGACTTCTCGGTTAATAATTGCCTCGCGTTGCATTTGTTAATTGGCAAATTGACAAAATATATTATTGCAATCTCAGATCAATGGTTGTTTGTTT
>NC_142949.1:9774296-9786796 GCF_046866305.1 Octopus bimaculoides
ATTATTTTAGTAAGGTGCGGTGATATTGAAGATATCTTTATTTAACGATATATAAGAGGCTTTGTTTACTAATATTTTTTAACAAAATTTTGAAAACTGTAGGAGGATGGTCGGAATCTTTATGAGCTTTTTATTTAGTTTCCCATATGGTCTATGTTCTATCTGTATTTATGTTGAATGAAACTCCTCAGAATAAAACTACTAATTAAGTCTTTTTCTAAATTCGTCTTTATGGTTGTTGGCATTCACTGATAAACTAATCCGTCAACTATCTGTATATTTATACACATAGACACACACGCATGTAAATATATACATGTGTGTGTGTGTGTCTGTATGTGTATATATATATATTTATATACAAGAATAAGGGCAGAGAATCGTCAATTAATAATAGAATTAATAATTAACAATTTTGCCAAGTAGTTCAGTATGAAAAAACCTTTATCGGTAAAACTATTTATCATCATAAATATACAGGGATTAGCAATTGAGTTGCTTCTCCAACATACTGAAAATTTAGAAATAGCAGTCAAAGAACTACTGATTCCAAACTACAAATTTTTCTCTAAAGCGGATGGCGATATTTTGGAAACGATTCGTATCCAATTAACTAAAGGCTTGGTTTGTTTACGCTTTTCCCTCCGGTTTTTTGTTCTATGTGTGCCATAAATATCGCCATCCGCTTTAGAGAAAAATTTGTAGTTTGGAATCAGTAGTTCTTTGACTGCTATTTCTAAATTTTCAGTATGTTGGAGAAGCAACTCAATTGCTAATCCCTGTATATTTATGATTATATTTATATATATATATATAATGTGTTTGTACAATTGTTGAGTGCACACCATTTGAAAGTCACCTTACGTTCCCATACCTTTCCCGCCAGCTGGTATACTGGCATTGATAATGATCAGTTGAAATACTTGGGCATATATAAAAATACATTAGTCAACGTATTCTTAAGCGTATCCAACGTGTGTGCGTGTCTTTGTATGTATGTGTGTGTATACACATATTCATATATACATAAATGCGCACATGTATACACACAGATTTATATATAGATGAGATTAGATTGATAAGATAAACAAATGAAACGCTTTTTCGCAGCTTCGGTATTTCTAATTCTATTGTTTATGTTTTATTTTAAATATGTTTATTGCCATTTTACTGTTGATTTTCATGCAAATGGTATTTCTGAGTAATTAACTTTTCTTTTTTTGTTTGCTAATTGTACTGATTGTTCTCTGCTACTCGGCTTACAATATTATAATTCTCCACGGTGATTTCATCACTACCCCCATTTGTTTTAACACTCCTACGAGTTCATCGAAGTCTGTGTAACTCACAAATGAGGTCTAACAAGTTGGGAGCATATTCGATGTTGTCTATCTTACTTTCTAGAACGATTAAAATGATAGTAGTCAGAACGTGGGTCTGATTCCCGGACCGGAAGTGTATTGTGTTTTTGAGAAAAAAAAATATTTCATTTCACGTCACTCTAGTACTGTGTGGGGATCGGCATGTCAAAGAATAAACCCAACGTTTCCTCTGCATGTGGCAAAAGTGACAAAAAAGAGAGGGTGAGGAAGGATTTACCCGCACTGCGACCTTATAAAACCCTCACCAGCAACGACTGCCCAAACAGTCCCATGGGTTGACGGGTTCTTGCTTGAGTTGTGCAGAGGCGTCATTCTCAAGGAGTAGTAGGGAATCACCAACAAATGGTAGGTGCAGCGACGCGCTGTTACAGTTCGTACTACTACTATTTAGTTAATGTTCTCTTTTCCTCACCGCATAGTTATTTCTTCGCCGTATATATTTCATGCTCTACATTCAATCCATCTCTGAATACATCTTACTCTCTCCATTTCCTGTTAGAAAATTTTCAAGTAAGTGTTTTCAAGTAATGTTCTCCTTTAACCATTTTTTTCCCTCTAAAACTACACAAAGTTTTATCTCTATCTATGTGCCAGCATGGTTTCTTTTCCGTTGCGTTACATTACATTAAGTTGGTTTTCATTTGTCGTTTGTGAAGAGGATGTCAGACACTAAATTGAATCTTTTACAAAGCATTTAAACAATAACGGAAATCCAGATAACATTACAGATACGAACGATGAAAATGAATAATGTCGTCTGCAACAGTATCGTCTGCTTTTAAGATGTATATATCACGACGCATTGCATGGTCCTCAGCTAAGCGTAAGTGGAGGCGCGTGGCTTAGTGGTTAGGGTGTTGCACTCATGATCATAAGATTGTGGTTTCGATTCATGGACCGGGCGACGCGTTGTGTTCTTGAGCAAAACACTTCATTTCACGTTGCTCCAGTTCATTCAGCAAGCAAAAATGAGTATTCCTGCGACGGACCGGCGTCCCGTCCAGGGGCGAAATACATACGCCATGGAAACCGAGAAACAAACCCTACGAGTCTGTATGAGTCGGGAAAGAGCGAGATAAGCGTAGGTATAGTAAATCTAGAGTGTTCGGTCTATAGATTTCATCTAGTCATTTGACTGGTATAGGACATATCTGTAACGTTCGAGATATCTGAAACGTTCTATCTTTAAATTTCGCCTCAGCAGTTAACTGACATAGAAGATATCTTCAACATTTGATCTATAGATTTCATAGACCATGCTATAAATCTGTTCTATCAATTCTGACCAGGAATATACAAGAACAAAGAAACAAAAACAAAGGTTGGTGGTTATTCTTTTGAACAAATGACTGTGACACTTCTTAAAACTTATTCAATCTATTCACTACCCATTGGCTTTCTCTTTACTGTAGCCTATTCACAGACTCCATTCGAAACATTTTGCATATTCTTCCTCCCCGGTACAGTAAACTTCGTGTGACATATTTACAATTTCCCACTAGATATATTCGATTCAAACACAACAATATCAACTCCACTACCTAGAAAATGCTGTCAAATAGCAATAAATATTCCTCCATTTTTTTCTCTTCTGCTAATAAACAGTAGACGTGTGTTATTTTAAATCTACTGGCTTAGATTTGAACACGATTAACGTAGTTAATGTGATTGTGCTTATATATTTTCAGGGGATGTCATCCACTTTTAAACACAGAGGCTGAACATTAAAAATGTTGTACTCTTTGGTAGTTACCCAAAAGAAACTCGGAATTTCGTGAATATGGAAGAGTGGTAATTCCTTTTGTTCTTGACACACAGAATCCTCGAAACTTTTGCAATGAAGCATTGCAGGTTACTCGCATGTACATATATGTGTACATATGAGTGTGTGTATGTGCATTTGCATATACATATATATTCACACACACACACACACACACACACACACACACATATATATATGTATGTATATATGTATGTACATATATATACATATATATATACATGTATATACATATATACACATATATATATACATGTATATACATATATACACACGTATATACATATATATATATCTTGACACATTTGAAAACTCATACACGTGTGTGTGTGCGCGCGTGCGTGCGTGCGTGCGTGCGTGCGTGTTTTTGTGCATATATGTGCTAGTTTATAGGGGGATGTTTACGCATGCATATGTATGGTTCCTGTACCACGCAACTTATCAGAAACTCAACCGGGTTTGTATATTTGTGTCACTTCGCATATTAAATCGTTTACAATATATAAAATATTTTTGAATCGCGAAAAATCTAGAAAGCAAGACCACTTAAAATTAATCGCGGTGCTTGAAATAAAACCAGATTATGGAGGACAGAGAAACAGATTTACAGGTTATAAATCTGCAATCGTGAGAGCTTATTTTATTATAACATATTTTACTTTATTATTTTATATTATATATTTTTATTTTAAAAATGTGCCTATATTTCTGTCTCGCTCCATTGATCTCTAAACATTAGCTTCTCGCTAAATATATGATTCTAACATCATAAAGAAGTAAACACTGACCGAATATCAAAAATATGTCGGTTTTGTCAGGCTTCAAGTTTAGGCTCAGATTTCCTACGTAAAATTTGGGATTAATAAAATCTATATTTTACTAGGCTGCCATCAAATAAATAAATAGATACGTAAATAAAAAGGTAAAAATTTGAAAGATCTCCATGTTTCTGTCGCATATGAAATAAATTTAATAGTAGGATTATAATGTTTCGGCCAATTAACTTCCATATTTGGAGAGGAATAGGTGTGTGTGTGTGTATGTATGTATGCATGATTGCATATATATATATATATGTATATACGAATATATAAATATATACACATATGCATATATCTTTATATATTGTATATATATTTAACATATATATATACATATATCTTTATATATTGTATATATATCTAACATATATACATAGGTATACTTTGATCTTATATATATATATATATACAAACACACACACATATGTATGTATGTATGTATGTATATTCGCTCATGTGTAGAGGTAAATATGTAAGCAGAAGTATTCGGTTCAAAACATGAGTTTAATAGTCCGAAGCGTTATAATCGTATTGACAACAACTCAACTCAAATGTTTAGCGATTTAATGAATTTAAATATGGCTTTATGAAGTGTTCTTCTCAGATACACACAGAGATACACACGCACATCTGCGAGTATATGTGTGGGGGGGGGAGGTAAGAAGCTTGCTTCCCAACCACATGGTACCGGGTTCAGACTCACTGCGTGGCACCTTGGGCAAGTGTCGTCCACTATAGCCTCGAGCTGACCAAAGCCTTGGATATGGTGGGCGGAAACTGAATGTAGCTCATCGTATATGTGTGTGTATGTTTGTCCCTCCCACCATCGTTTGACAACCGATGTTGTGTTTATGTCCCCATAACGTAGCGGTTCGACAAAAGAACCGATAGAAGAAATACTAGGCTTACAAAGAATGTCTTGTGATCGATTTCTTCGACTAAAAAAACCCTTGAAGGTGGTGCTCCAGCATGGCCGCAGTCAAAAATGGCAAACACGAGTAAAAGAATAAAAGAATGTGTGCGCGTGTGTGTGTATATGTGAGTGCATTTGTATGTGTGTGTAAAAGCATGTGGCCTAGTGGTTAGGCTGTTGCATTCCCGATCGCTAGATCGTGGGTTCGATTCTCTGATTGGGTGGCATGTTGAGTTCTTCAGCCAAACAATTCATTTCACGTTGCTCCAGTCCCCCTTTGATCGAGAGGGAATGTTGGTCTGTTCACCTAGCCATTGGCGTGACGTCATTTGAAAGCTAAAACAATGCAAATGCGCATTGTAACCAGCTATGTCCAATATCTGATATAATTAATAGTAGGAGGTGGATTTCGTATTAGACTTTTATTAGGTACATGTTTCGAACATTAGTCTGGTTCTCTTCAGGTACATTGATAAAGCAGTCTCAACATTTAAACACTCTAATCGACTTATACTTATTTGTCCAAATTACTTATATATATATATATATGTATATATATATATATATAAACATGTATATATATATACACACACACACACATATATATATACATGTGTGTGTGTATGTATATATATATATATATTTATATACATGCGTATATATACATGTGTATGTGTATATATACATGTGTATGTGTATATATACATGTGTATATGTATATATACATGTGTATATGTATATATACATGTGTATATGTATATATACATGTGTATATGTATATATACATGTGTATATGTATATATACATGTGTATATGTATATATACATGTGTATATGTATATATACATGTGTATATGTATATATACATGTGTATGTGTATATATACACGTATATGTGTATATATACACATGTATATGTATATATACACATGTATATGTATATATACACATGTATATGTATATATACACATGTATATGTATATATACACATGTATATGTATATATACACATGTATATGTATATATACACATGTATATGTATATATACACATGTATATGTATATATACACATGTATATGTATATATACACATGTATATGTATATATACACATGTATATGTATATATACACATGTATATGTATATATACATATGTATGTGTATATATACACATACATATGTATATATACATATGTATGTGTATATATACATATGTATGTGTATATATACATATGTATGTGTATATATACATATACATACATACATACATACATACATGCATGTATGTATGTATGTATGTATTATATTTTCTTTGTCTTTTAACTTAGATTAAACGAAAGCATTAAGAAGGCCATTCAGGTTCTATTGTGCCGTTTTAGGGATCATTTGCCGTGTATGGGTTAAGGAGTTCCGTTCTTTCCCCAAAAACGCAAATACTTGACTCCAGACCGGTTGGTACATATCCTGTTGCTCCAATAATAATAGTAATGAAGCTGAAAGTGTATTCTGGGTACTAGATTTGCACAGCCCTTGCCAATGGTCCATAGATGTTCTCTTCCTTCTGTATTTTTCTAACCATACTGGTGTCCAGAAGGAAACTGATTTCCACAGCATAGCGTCTTTTTGTTGTGGTCTCACGCAACAATATTTGGCCGCTTGCGTTTCAGCTTGGCAGCTGTTTAATTTTCTATTTTCATCACTACTCTTTTAATCCATCCATCTCGAAATAATCTGCTACTTCGGTTCCTGGTGTTTTCTTGTTTTGTTATCTTGTATGTATGCTTGTATGCATGCACGCATATATGCATATATGCATGTATGTATGTATGCACGAATGTATGTATGCATATATGTATAAAGGAAGGTATGAATGTATGCATGTAAGTATATGCATGTATGCATAGTGATAGCTAGATAAATATATGCATGCACACACATATATATATATACATACGATACATACATATACACATACAAATATACATATATACACACATACATACATGGTGATTTCTTCATCTTGTCAGATGGCTACCATCTTGTCAGATGGTAGCCATCTCACCTTCATCCTGATCGTTGGGAATCACATTCATCTCGACGACTGTCCACGCATCAATCGCCATAAGACTTCATAAACTATAAAATGGATCAAGAAATGAAAAATATTGTGAGACATCTGTACGTCATTGGATTTAAGTGACAAAAGTTTATACGAGTATACAATCCTTTATCCGGAACTCTCCGATACAGATGTGTTCCGAATAACGGATCCTTTTCGGATTTAAGAACAAAAACCAGTTGCCCCCGATTGTAAAATAGACTACAAATCAGACGTCCTAGTACGGTAACAAAAGCATATGTATGCGTAGTCAGTGGCTGTGTGGTAAGAAGCTTGCTTCCCAACCACATGGTTCCGGGTTCAGTCCCACTGCGTGGCACCTTGGGCGAGTGTCTTCTACTATAGTTTCGGTTCAACCAAAGCCTTGTGGAGGAGGAGGGAACAAACAGACACAAAGACAAGCACACATTGAAAAATACATCTATACGATGGGCTTCTTTCAGTTTCCGTCTACCAAGTCGACTCACCAAATTTTGCTCGGCCCGTGACTGTAGTAGGTGTCAAGCAGTGAGACGGAACCCGGAACCGTGCGATTAGGAAGGAAGCTTCTAACCACACTGTCACGACTGCGCCTATAATATATATATATATATATATATATATATATATATAAAAATCAATTACTTTCGTTCCTCTACCCCTACGAGAACATATCATGCATGCAATTATAATCTGGTATTATGTTACCTCACTTCGCACGAAATGAATTGCAATCCCAATCACTGAATGAGCGAACAGGATTTCTCATTCCCGAAATACAACGCTCAAATTAACAAGGTTCCACAGCTGCAAGCAATTTTCCACAAACAGATCTCAGCTTATTTCTATCCTTAACTATCATTCTCAGATCGCAATTTTATTTATAATTGTGCAGGAAATTATCCGCTACGATCTCATCATTTTTTCATCTTAAATCTTCGTTTCTTGTAATGAGGCACAAGAGACAGGGCGTTAAGGAAACCTTTATTTATTTATTAATTTTTTTTTTTTTTTTTGCTCCAGTAAACTGCTATTCTGCTGTTCTACTGCTCTGCTGTTCTGCCATTCTGCTATACTTCGTTAAACATTTGCTACGAAAGACGTCGCTCCAGACATACTGGGTTTCCTCTTCGTAGCATGAAGATATTTCCGCAGAGTGAATACATAAATGTGTGTGTGTGTGTGTGTGTGTGTGTGTGTGCGTGCGTGTGTGTGCGGTGTATGTGTACAAATACACGCACATGTATGTATTAAAAGATATTTACATACATGCACACATATATACACATACATGTGTATATATGTCTATATGAACGAACATATGCGCGTATACACACATGTATAATATATACTATCTCTCTCACGCTCACGCACATAATGAAGGCCTAGTATAAAGTGAACCACATTTGTATGTCTATGTGGGACTGTGTATACATACATACACGCACACAAGCACACGCACACACACACACACCCTCCCCCATGCACACATATATAAGGCACAAAAAGAAAATGACTCTCCCCAGACAATAGTATATACACACATATATATAAATATACTTATATATATATATATATATATAACAAATAAGTAACAAGGATGTCAGGGTATTAATGCAATACGGCCGTTTCAGGCGGCTCCATTTAATCGAACAATGCAAGCATTACATCAGTTTGAAATACAGCGCTATCTTCTGTTGCAAAATACAATTCTTCAACAGTCAGGATATTCAATTTTGATATTTCATCAGAGCTAGAGAATGAAAGAATTCCATGCTGCTACTAATGTAACAGAATAAATTTAGTGCACCAACTTAAGTATCTTATTCAGCTGAATATTAACTCTCTCTCTCTCTCTCACACACACGCACACGCACACGCGCACGCACACACACACACACACACACACACACACACATTTATATATATACATATACTCCGAGAGGTGTAAGCACTAATGTAATTACCACCAGGCGCCAATTAATTATGACATGTGTCAAATAATTATGAAATGCAAATTTTTACGCAAAATATAATCCATTATATTCGAGAATCAAACTATTTAACGGTGACAATAATTGTCGTGCCTGTTAGACATCTTATCTCAATGACTGATAGTTAAATAAGAATTTGATTAGAAGTTTTAATGAAGAGGCTGCCTAAACACCGCAATCTTTATAACAGAGAAGAAAGACTTCAAAGCTTGAAGATAATAGAAAGAAAGTGAAAGGCTTGAATGAAGCAAATTAACATAAGTTTGTAGGACAAACTGGGACAATGACAACAACAGTTTGAAGAAACAGAACGCTTGAAGATAGATATCCACCAGAAGTATCATAATAAGGGTGCCTGGAAGGAAATAGAATGATTGAAGCGAAGCATCGATATCAAGAAGTAATAGAGGCACTAGAATACGAACGCCGAAGGCTTGAAGAAAACAATATGCTTGAGGCGACCCAGCGACACAAAGAAGTACCTGTAACACCAGAATAGAAGTACCCGCGGCTTGAAGCGAATTATTGCCGACAAGAAGCACTTGTAACTTCTGAATAGAGATACCTACAGCTAGAAGAAAACAGAATGCTTGAAGCGAATCAGCGATACTAAAAAGCATCTGTAACACTAGAATAGAGGGACCAATGGCTGGAAGGAATCAGAAGGCTCGACGCGAATTAGTGAAGACAAGAAGCAGCAGAAAACCAGAATAGTGATACCAAAACGCTTGGGATAAAACAGAATACTATAAAGGAAGGAGCAGAATAAAGTTACCAAAGATTTGAAGACCAAGGAGTGCATGGAACGAATTGTCATCAGTAAGAATCTGAGTTTGGATAGTAACAGCGCCATCAAGTAGACCACATATGACATCCCAATGAATAACACCGCTCACCTAAGAACAATAAGTAAAGGAATACTCTTTGGTATCATTTAACTTATTGTTATGAATCTAATAAGATTGTGTCCACTGACTCTATCTCAAAATTATGTTCTAAGTGAGAAGCAAAAATTGGGAAAAAGATACAACTGTAATGTGTTGGTCGGGTAATGTACAATTAAAATCTGATGCGTTGAATGGCAGAAAAGTGTATTACGACATATACACATTTTAATTGTAGTAAAAAGAAAAATTCTATTCTAAGGAAACTCAGTAGTTGATTTTATCAGAGTTACCTTGCCCTGTCAAATCTGAGATCATCAAATTACAAATGGCGTATGGTCCTTGTGATGTGTAAAATACACAAGCCCTTCCGTAAAATACGACAAACGCATCAACGAATATCCCTTTACAAAATGGATTACTCTTATATCGATAAAATAAGCCGGAAGTGGCTGGATTCGAGATCATACTTAATATTAGAAACTAAACAGAGATTAGCATACAAAAGAGATAGGTTTTTTTCCATTCTGTCATTTGTTTTCAAAAGTATTTAACGCTTACATTAAAAGAGAATTCTGTCATTTAGTAGAATTTACGAAGTGTGTTTGCAAATAAATCATTAAATGCAAAAATATAGTGACAATAGAAGAATTTAAGCTTGGCAGTAAACTAACTGTTGTTGATGAAGTCTGCCAAAAGATAATAAAGGACATTGCTTATGAAGAAGCTTTACTATAATTTGAGCAAATTACTTTATAATGTTAATTTACTAAAACGTTAATTCAATAAGTCTTTACATCAGACAATAAAGTGTATAAACACACATTCACACACACGTACCTATGTGTGTGGGTGTATATATGTATATATATATATATATATATATATATATATTAGCTATCTATTTATCTCACTCTTTCTCTCTCCCTCTATTATATAAATATATACACACACACGCACGTGTGTGTGTATATAAGTTTGGTAGAGCAAAAAAGAGAAATATATAAGAATATCTAAGACTATACATTTTCTAATTTCGACTAATAATTTAATACGACTAATAACACTGAAATGAATATCAACCTGACTGGCATACACATATACGTACGCACACACACATACACACAGACACTCAACCCTCTCACACACACCACACACATATATATATATACATATACATACAGAGAGAGAGAGGGGGGGGGCAGGCATGATTGTGTGGCTGAGAAACTCGCTTGACAATCTGTGTTGGTTTGAAAGTTAACGATTCGCCAAAAGAAGCCGATAGAATATGCGCCAATCTTTAGAAATAAGCACTGGCGTCGATTTGGTCGACTAGACCTTTCAAGGCGGTGCCCCAGCATGGCACAAATATTGTGTGTGTGTGTGTGTGTGTGTGTGTGTGTGTGTGTGTGTGTGTGTGTGTGTGTGTGTGTGTGTGTGTGTGTGTGTGTGTGTGTGTGTGTGTGTGTGTGTGTGTGTGTGTGTGTGTGTGAGTGAGTGAGTGAGTGAGTGAGTGAGTGAGTGAGTGAGTGAGTGAGTGAGTGAGTGAGAGAGAGAGAGAGAGAGAGAGAGAGAGAGAGAGAGAGAGAGAGAGAGAGAGAGAGATGATTCAGATAAACAGATAAAGACGTTGGATTTTAATGTACAAAATATACATACATGTATACATGTAAAAAGTGAAGGAAGACTTAAAATTCTCAGATAATTAACCATCAAGTATTAATATATGTATATTTTTTTTTAATAGAGAAAACTTACTCAGATTTCGTTTCTCTCTAATTCTGTGAGTTCTTTGTAATCTGAGTAAGTTTGTTCTACTAAATATATATATACTGATACTTCATTGTTAATTAACTGGGAATTTGAAGTCAGCGTTCTTCTCTTTTTACATGTTTACATGTATATATATATTTTGTACATTAAAACTAAAGGTTTTTTATCTGTTTATTTGCATCATTGTCTCCATATCTTCTCACTTGGCTTCCCCTTAAAGCTACTCCTTACCCTGCGGACTTGGTCCTTGGTGAAGATATTGGAGTGTAAGTTCAAATCATTTGAGCGCTACAAAGTGTTTTCTATGTTGCGATTCTCTCGATCTCACCTGATGATTCTATATGCATATATATTCTTTTAATTGTTTCAGCTTTTTGACTGTGGCGATGCTGGAGCACTGCCTCGTACGTGTGTGTGTGTGTATGTGTGTGTGTGTGTATGTGTGTGTGTGTGTGTGTGTGTGTGTGTGTGTGTGTGTACGTCGGAAGGAAGGTGGAAGGAGACTGGTTAAAATAGAAGATAGTGTTGTGAAGGAGACCAAGTCGTTGCACGCCTATCTGAGGAATAGCGATGCAGGCTGCACTGTATGAGAAGGTGCTCAAGGATAATGGAGGGATTCTCCATGAGTATCGTTGTTGTTGTTGTTGGCACTCCGTCGCTTACGACGTTGAGGGTTTCAGTTGATCCGATCAACGGAGCAGCCTGCTCGTGTAATTAACGTGCAAGTGGCTGAGCACTCCACAGACACGTGTACCCTTAACGTAGTTCTCGGGGATATTCAGCGTGACACAGTGTGACAAGGCCGACCCTTTGAATTACAGGCACAACAGAAACAGGAAGTAAGAGTGAGAGAAAGT
>NC_142949.1:9791796-9795894 GCF_046866305.1 Octopus bimaculoides
TTTATAGAAAAACAAAAGGCGAAAACCTATGAACAACAAACATGTGTATTAGTTTGACGTTCGGGAAAACGAAAAAGTTCTTTACATTTCGAGCCTACGCTCTTCAACAGAAAGGAATAAGAGAAAGTAAACAGAGAGAATGAACGAAGGTGAGTGTGTTTCCGTGACTGCGAGTGTAGTGTGTGTGTATTACACTTGACGACATACATGCATATTTATATTGATGTATACAGTAGAGATAATCAGACAAACAGTTATACAGTCAATAATGATGAATACACGCGTACTTGTATGTGATGAACAAATGGATAATTATAATAATAATAATGGTTTCAAATTTTGCCACAAGGGCTGCAATTTTGAGGGAGGGGCTAGTCGATTACATCGACCCCGGTGTTCAACTGATACTTATTTTAGGCAACCCCGAAAGTATAAAAGGTAAAGTCGACCTAGGTGGAATTTGAATTCAGAATGTAGCGACGGACGAAATACCGCTAAGCATTTCGTCCGGCGCGTTAATGATTCTGTCAGATCGCCGCCTTAATAACAACACTAATAATAATAATAATAATAATAATTATAAATAACCTGATGCAGTACCAGGCAGCGGTTCTAATGGCTTCCTATCTTAACTGATTGGAAGTGCTATCATGTACATAGAGGTACAAGTGCTATCATGTATAGAAGATGGGCGACAGCAAATATTCTGCTCAATACCACAGATTTGCTTATCAGTTGCTTGATCTTAACCAGTTGAGCATGTCCCTTGGTGGCTGACGATATGTGCATCTCTGATCACGAACAGAAGTAGTGGGGGAGCATCATAGTCATGTGTTGAGAGGAATTCTTTGGGGTTTGGATAATTCACCCTTGGAAACATGGGTGTTTCGTTCAACATCCTTAAACATATTCAAGGATATTTTGAGAGGAATGGGCTACTCGCCCTGAAGGAAATTCTAACTGGGCCCCACCTGCAAGGTCATGTGCTGTTTATCTTGATTATGTGATCACCATGTCATGCACATATGGTTGTGATGCATGTGCCTGGTGTACCCTTATCAGACGGGTAGTCATGATGGGTATACTGAGCTTCGTATATTTTACCCCAGTGTCACTTTGATGGCATGCACTGCTGTCTCACTCAATAATAATAATAATAATGGTTTCAAATTTTGAAACAAGGGCAGCCATTGGGGGAGGGGGGCTAGACGATTACTTTGATCCCAGTGCATAACTGGTACTTATTTTTATCGACCCCGAAATGTTGAAAGGCAACGTCGACCTGGCAGAATTTGAATTCAGAACGTGCAGACGGACGAAATGCCGCTAAGCATTTTATTTCGCCCCGCATGCTAACGATTCTGCCAGCTGAATCATAATAATCCATTGTACTAAGGGTACAAAGCCTGAAATTTCGCGAAGAGGGGACTAGTCGATTACATCGACTCCATTGTTTCATTGGTACTTAATTTATCGACTCCGAAAGGATGAAAGGCATAGTCAACCTCAGCATAATAATAATAATAATAATAATAATAATAACGTAATATAAATAAAATGTCAAATGTTTTGGTACGTGACGTTTGGTTCACCCTGTACGTATACATTTTAACGAAGAAGCTATAACATGTTGTAGAAACACTTAGCTCTGAGTACACTGTTTCTTAAAGCAGAAACAGCTGTAAGCTAATGAAGGTTATTATATATATCTTTTTTTTTTTGTCATTCATTAATTAATGTTACCCTCTGTACTCGCCAAACGCTTTGTTCTAACGCACAACTGAATAATGTTCTAACAACTGGTTATTAGTAATGCTTTGCCCAAACGACATCATAAAATATATGAATTCATCTAAAGATGTATATCTGAATATTTGTGTGTGTATGTGTGTCTGTCTGTCTGTGTGTACGTATGTGTGTGTACGAGTGTGTATGCGCATGTGTATGTGCGTGTATGTGTGTACGTGTGTGTGTGTACATGTATGTAAATGTGTGTGTGCGTGCGTGTATGTGCATGTATGTGTGTGTACATGCATGTGTATGTGTGTGTATGTGTGTGCATGTATCGTGCAACACTAGATATTAAATATACATCATGCATGCACGAGATATACACATACAGAACGATGTTGAGACACACGCACACATGTACAGGCATGTGTATGTATGTATGTATGTATGTATGTATGTATGTATGTATGCTTGTATGTTGTGTGTGTGGGGGGGGTGTACAGAGACAGTGAGAGCTGTAGGAAGGCAGGTAGATACAATGATATCATACACGTACAGATCCATACAAACAGGTATGCGTATATATAAATAGAGAGAACGCATAGATAGACAGTATACACACATGTATATGTATTTATGCGCATATATGCATTCATGCATGTGTGTGCATATATATATATATATATACGCTTATATATATGTGTGTGTGCTATATATGTGGGTGCGTGTGTTTGTGTGTATATACATACATGTAAGTATATATATATTAGTGTGTGTGTGTGTGTGTGTGTGTGTGTGTGTGTGTGTGTGTGTATGCATGCGTGTATATGTGTGTGTGCATATGTATTTATGTATGTATGGACGGATGTATGTATGGATATATATGTATGTATGGATGCATATATGTATTCATGCATATATGTATGCATCTATGCATGTATGTATGCAGCAGGTATGTATGTATGTAGGTATGTATGCATGATTGCATGTATGTATGTATGTATGCACGTATATATGTATGCATGTCTGTATGTGTGTATGTATGTAACAAAGTACGTACGTATGTATACATGCATGCATGTACGTATGTATGTATATATGCATGCATGTATGTATGTATGTATGCATGCATTATATAAGAAAGCATGTATGCATGTATCTATGTGTGTAAGAATGTTTTTATGTATGTATCTATGCGTGCAAGTATGTATGTATGTGTATATGCATTTATTTAAGAATGTATGTACGCATCTATGTTTGTATGCACCTATGCATGTATGTATGTATGTATGTATGTGTGTGTGTATGTATGTATGCATATATGTGTGTGTGTGTGTGTATGTGCACACTAATACCAGGATAGAGACTCCGAGTCACATTGCCGCACAGACAGAGACAATCTTAATGAAGAGTAATGAGCTTTAGAGTGCTATCTATATAGAGAGAGCTGATTAAATCTACATTGACGTTATCATTTCTGAGAATAATATATCATTATATACACACATACATATACACGCAGGAGTAGGTGTAGAAAGGTGAGAGCGAGAGAGATTAAATCGGTGGAAACTGTGAATTACAATATCTAACGCTAATTACTCTTATAGAAGTCAGATTTTCTCGGATAATTAGAAAATTATTTTATTACCATTTATCATTCACTAGTTTATTGAATGCCACTGCAATGATCCCGTCTCTTTCTCAGAGAGACGACCAGGTGAATATGGCGGAAAGAAGGAAGAGGTTCAGGCATGGGAGAGAGAGGGGGAGAGAGAGAGAGAGAGCAGAGTGGTGGGGGAGAACGATGAGATGAAGAGAGTACGAGCAGAGTAGAGCAATACGACTACAAAAGAGCAGCCAAACACGTTAAATTAACATCCGTATGATTGTCAAACCAATTCGTCTCCATAGCTTTGTTAAAATTGAGAGATTTATTGTCCATATTCCTATATATATATATATATATATATATAATAGATATATATATATATAGATATAGATATATATATATATATATAGATATATATATATATATATATATATATATATAGATATATATATATATATAGATATATATATATATAGATATATATATATATATATAGATATAGATATATATATATAGATATATATATATATATAGATATATATATATATAGATATATATATATATATATAGATATATATATATATATAGATATATATAATATATAGATATATATATATATAGATATATATATATATATATATAGATATATATATATATATATAGATATATATAGATATATATATATATATATATATATATATATAGATATATATATAGATATATATATATATAGATATATATATAGATATATATATATA
>NC_142949.1:9801394-9820981 GCF_046866305.1 Octopus bimaculoides
TCGCTCGCTCGCTCTCTCTCTCTCTCGCTCTATCCATATACACACACACACACACACACACCATATACACGCGCGCTGACACCACACGCACGCACGCACACACACACACACACATAGACTAACAAACACAAAGTCTTTGACAGAGGGAGAGAGAATCACGTACGCCGACACAATGTTGGTATGTCGCACGAGTGGGAGTCGAGGCAGCGTGTTGTAACCGTTTCTTTAGACTACCTCCAGGAAGGGCAATAACAGCCCGTCGCAGGAACGTTGGAACTACTCGGGTGTTACCTCTCTAAGGAATTCGCTACTTTCTTCACTTTCGGATTCGGACTTCATTATTATTATTATTATTTTTATTATTGTTATTATTATTTCCACGGATTACTGCAAGTCTTGTATTATTACCCAACAATTCCATCTTGGACACCCAAGGTAAGAAAATGATTTCCTTTTTAGAAATTAAAACTTTCAGCTAGGAAGGTTAGAAGTACGTTGGTATCGACCGAAGTCTAAGCCATATAGATATACGTATATTAATTCATATATAAAAGATATTTGTATATTTATACACACAACATTAGCTTTCCTTTATACTTTTTCGTTAATAACTAATTCAAAGGAAATGAAGTATAGTGGTCCTAACTTTGAACACGAAACCGGATCTCCAAATCAGTTTTGCGAGAACGTACCATCATTGCACCCCATCGCTACATAATATAAATAACGGTTTTTAGCTGATGGGATTAATTAGAACGTGAGCTAATGATGCCTTTTTCAGTAGATATTAGAAGAATAAGCGGACAACCTTTTAGGATTAGTATCTTTATTTTTGAAACTAAGAAACGAAAGAGCTCGGCCTAATCATTTTATATTCTGGTATAAAGATTTCTTTCTGAAGTGGCACCATGAGGTTGGGTTAAAGTCAAATTTTTCACTCACAGAACAATATTCAGAAATTATTTATTATATTTATTTTAAACTTATTTATAAGAAAAAGAAAGATAAAAATTAAACTGACGATCGTGGGATTTGAACGCAGGTAGGTGAGGGTCTGTTTAAATATAGAATATCTATTTTGAGTAACTTATATCAACCCGTCATAACTTTTTTTTTCTCTGAGAGAAGTATGGTACATAAAATATTCATAGAAGTTGGGGTGGAATTGGTGACTGGCGGGTATGTTAAGTTGGGGCGTTCATACTTTTTTTACAAGAGCAAAATGAAATGGCATCAGCCAGAGTTCGAAACTGGTTCGCACGGAGACCTGTTCAACGCTGAAAGCATTTCCCACACTCACACACACACGTTGTGGTGCTCATACTTTTTCTCAAGAGTGAAATGAAATGGTATTAGACTGCCAGGATTCGAAACTGGTTCGCTCGAAGATCTCTCAATGCCGATAGGATTTTCAACACGCGCGTTGTGGCGTTCATACTTTGGACACACACACACACACACACACACACACACACACACATATATATATATATGATGCGAGAGAGTTAGGGGTTGAGAATTCAACCCACTAAGGGATAATATCTCTCTCTCTCTCTCTCTCTCTCTCTCTCTCTATATATATATATATATATATATATATATATATATATATATATATATATATATACTTCATCGTAGATTACTGTTTATATACTTGTTTTCCTCTATTGGTTTCAACCAGAGGCTGTGGTCATACTGGAGCACAAACACACACACACACACACACACACGTGTTGTGGTGTTCATACTTTTATCGAGAGCGGAACGAAATGCCATTAGACAGCCAGGAATCGAAACTGGTTCGCTCCAAGACTTGTTCAGTGCTTATAGGATTTCCAACACACACACACACACACACACACATGCACACAAAGACACAACATTTTTGTAAGACAAAGCGAGCCCGATGGAATTGGAACGCAAAACGTAGAGAGACAAAAGTAAACTGTGTATATGTGTGTGTGTGTGTGTGTGTGTGTGTGTGTGTGCTTCATCACACAAATGTTTGTGACTCTCTCTCGATCCTTGGAGTAGTAGTAAGAGTAGTTGTAACTTCACGAAACTAAATTCTTTTGTTGTCGCCGTTCTTTGTAAAATGCATTAATTGGAATTCTTGTCGAATTTCTAAATTAAAATTTCTTTTAATTCAATTTCCAGAGATCTGAGTATTTTTCGTCTTAAATTATTTTATTTATTTCATTATTTATTTTTCCATAAATTTAAAAGAATATTTGGTTGTACTGTTATTTTGATAAACATCTATTTTAGCGTGTCGACACGCGGGCGATAGAGAGAGAGAAAGAAAGAAAGAAAGAAAGAGAGGAAGCGCGTGTGTGTGTGTGTGTGTGTGTGTGTGTGTGTCTGCTTGTACGCTCGTGTTAATGATGTTTGGCTAAAATAATTGTGAATGAGTGTGTGAATAGATATCACACACACACACACACACACACACACACACACGTGTGTGTGTGCAAGAGAGAGAGAGAGAGAGCTTCGTGGAGTCTATAACGTGAGAAACAGAATTGAATGTACTTGCCCATTTTAGTGTATCGCTTATGCTTAACTTTGCACGACGTATGTCATAGGGCATACCTACAGATTAGTACCCCGCAACTTTCCTTCTGCATTACTTCCTAAGCAGCTATATTTCTTAATGAAATTTTGCAGAAATATACTTTCAAGGATGTAGATTATAACTGTATTTGGAGAAGTTTAAGATAATCCTTCCCGACCTTCCAACTTTCTCAACAGTAATTTTCGTAACTATAACAATTTTTCATCCCCCCCCCCTCCCAAACTTATACATTTCAAGCGTGAACATTACGTAATCTACACCATCGGAAAAGTGTTTTTGCAAAACATCGTTTTAAAAAAAGTATGCATTTTTTTGAGTTATCAGGAAACAGTCGAGTAGGGCGTGGGATTAATCGGAAACTTCTAAATTGACAAAAGAAAAAAAAAAAAGCATCAGTTACATCCTCTAAAACGTATATTCGAAAAAAAAAAAAAAAAAACAGAACAGGAATATACATTTTTCAGAACATAAGGAAAAAAAGTAGTTGAGTCCGTAAACTGTACATGTGCCTTATCTATCTATCTATCTATCTATCTATCTATCTATCTGTGTGTGTGTTTGAGTGTACACACACTTACACGAGGGAGTGCTGTAAAGTTCCTGGCTTTAAGGGCGGCCCAACCTTCCGAGTTCTTTTACAGGGCATAGAAAAACTGAAGGACCGCTGCGATAAGTGTGTGAACCTTAGAGGGGAATAGGTATGAATAAAATCCTAATAAACTGATCTTCGTGTGTTTTCTTTCACCGAAAGCCAGGCACTGTGTTCAGCACTCCCTCGTGTGTGTGTGTGTGTGTGTGTGTGTGTGAGTATATATTATCCAAATGTTTAACCATTGGATAAACGTCTAAACTCTATAAACTGCTTTTTCTGTCGAATCATTTCACTTACCGAATGTGTGTGTGAACATTTTTACACTTTATAAATATTAGCGTTTAACAGGAGTTTGATTGAAAGAATGTTTGCTGACGATAACGAAGAATATATGAGAGTAAATTTCTTTTACCAGCAAATATCGGAACAAACTTACATATAAATACGTATACACATACGCGTGTAATGGAGAAATTCGTAGGATTGCTTTGGTCCAATGGTAGATAGAACAAACGCTTGTCATGTTCACAGATGTGGGTTCGAATTGCAGAAGCAGCCTTCGGCGTTTTCTCTCCAAATGGCTTTTTTTCTTTCCTTATTCAAACCAACTTTTCAATATTTACACGCTATTACTCATAGCTTTATCTGCTTCGAAATCTGTCGTTCCAATATATATATATATATATATATATATATCGTTTTTAGAAAAAACATAAATCCGGAGAAGAAGCGTACTCTAAAAAGTGGAGTATTTTTCCTGGTGAAGGCCGGTTTATGAGGTTACCCTGGGTTTCCCGTCCATAAAGACCATATTTTAAAGAGGTCTTAGGCCAACAGGTCTTGGGGTCTGATGATGCGTTATAAAGTTAGACCCTTTATGAACGGGAAACCCAGGATAACCCCATAAACCGGCCTTCACCAGGAATATATATATATATATAGGTGGAGATGGAGTATATCTAATCTGGGTATACCCCCCCTTTAAAATTTTTTTTTTTTTTTTACGGAATCCCACGTTTTAGGCTATGGAGATTCCGATTCTGAAAAAAGATTTTCAAAAATCTCAATTTCAAAATTTCGATTCCCCCCCCCCCCCGGTTTTTTTATATAGATCCACAGGGTAAACCTAACCCTAACCCTAACACTAGTTTTGTTAGATTTGGCTGTTATTTCTAGCTTTGTGAGATTTGGCTGTTATTTCTAGCATGTAAATAGCCTGCTTGGTGGGGGGGGGGGATTGAAATTTTTCAAAAATTTTTTTTTCAGAATCGAAATCTCCATAGCCTAAAACGTGGGATTCCGTAAAAAAAATTAATAAATAAGGGGGAGGGTGGGAGGTTCAGATTACATATAGTCCATCTCTACCTATATGTATATATATATATATATATATATATATATATATATATATATATATATATATATATAAATGTAGACGAAAGTAAAGAATACGTTCACTCGGTGATTAGGGTTAGGATTTTTGTTACGCGTGGTGTACGTATTCTTTACCTCTACTATATATATATATATATATATATATATATATATATATATATATATATTCTATCGGCGGTAAATAATGTTATAATTTACTCAATATAGCTGGTATACTCAACGTTAATTTTTCCGTTTATGTAATATTCTATAGAAGAGTGAGGGAATGTCATAGATAAGGTCGCGATTAGCGACGGAAGGATTCTGACAGAGAAAACTAACAACCGATTGATTATTAAATCAACACATTAAACAAGCCATTGGATAGTTTGTCGGGAAAATAAAGAAGTCACATTGAACCAATGCGCGTGTTTATTTAAAATTTTTATTGACGTAATGACCCTCCCTAGACAATAACATTTGTTTCAACACCCGAATTCACATCAGGAACCTTGTAAACCGAATACAAAATCGAAGTAATGTTTTATAGTTAATATACAAGTATGTGTGTGTGTGTTTGTTTACCACAATACCATTGAGGACTGACAGTTTTATGCTGGAATATTCAAGCCATCACTCACGTATAAACACGAACATACACACATACACTCAAACACATAAACGCACACACGTGAGAAAAACAGACACATACACGAGCAAGCACACACACAAGCATACAGAGAAGAACAAATATACACACACGCACACACAAAAAAAAACCAACACACACACACACAAGAACAAACCTACTAACACACACACTCACACACACACACAGAGGAAAAGACGGGTGTATGTTGTCGGGATAAATTCATTTGGATTCTCTGTTCTATCTTTTACTTGGTTCAGTCATTAGACTGCGGCCATGCTGGGGCACCACTTTGTAGAATTTGCAGTCGAACAAATCGACCCCAGTATTTATTTTCTTTTTTAAACCCTGACACAGCGTCAGTGTCTTTTGCCAAAGCACTAGCTAAAGGGGACGTAAACAAACCAATACCGGACATCAAGCGGTGGTGGGAGACGCACAAATGCACACACACACACACACACACACACACACACACACACACACTATATATGTTTTTCTCCTTGTCTCCGTATTCTTTCTGTTGAAGAGCGTAGCTCGAAACGTCAAAGACTTTCCGTATTCCCGAGCGTCATACTAATATATCCTTTTGTTATTTACACCACCTGTCCTCGTCTGTTGTTATTATTTGTATATTCTCCCATATATATATATATATATATATATATATATATTTGGGATTTACTACACACACACACACACACGCACACACGACTGGCTTCTTTTAGTTTCCGTCTACCAAATCGACTCACAAGACTTCGGTCAGGCCGAGGCAATAATAGACATATTGCCCATTATGCCACGCTGTGGGATTGAAACGGGAACCATGTGGTTGGGAAGCAAACTTCTTACCGCACAGCCAACTTCTGTGCCTATATATATACACTCATTATATACGTACACCTCTGTATGTAAATGTAAGTTTCTATTTCACTGTGTGCTTTGTATTCTGTGTGCATGTAGAAACTCTGTTGTAGGCTCAGCTCAGTGTGGCCGATTCGTTCCGAAATTAGCTTTGCAATCACAAAGCCGCGGGTTCGATCGCAATGTGTCCCCTTGTTTTTTTTTCTTCGCAAATGTTTTTTTTTTATAACTTCGTGTCAACCCATATCTTGTGAATAGGATTGACCAGTGATTCTCAACCGTGGTCTATATGACCCGGAGGTGTGGGAGAGGGGTTCCATATGAGATCTAATTGCTAAAAATTATGTTCAATAAATTGGTACTACTACGACTACTACACAAGATATTTTTTCCAACCTTTTAAATAAATTTCCTAATATTATTTAATTATGAAAATATAATTGGGATTCTTTAAATATCAAATGGTTAAGTGGTTATGGGGGTCCAATAGTGAAAATAGGGATCAAAGTGGTCTATTGGTAAAAAAAAAAAAATGGTTGAAAACCGCTGAAGTAGAAGGAAGCTGTACAGAGACTCATCGCGTGGATAGTATTTGTGATTCAAAAGATACATCTGTCTGTGGGATACTCAGCCATTTACATATAAATTCAATGAACACGATACTTTTCGGTTGATCGAATAACTAAATCCTCGTGGTCGAAAGACGGAGATCCACCATCACCACCACCACCACCACCATAAACACTTATTGTATTACAGTTCATGTAAAATGTATTACGGGTACACATATACGGGTGCAGCTTCATCTGCTCTAGCTTACATGTTGCTTCATGTTACATGTGTACTATTTATATGATAGCAGTCGTTTGCGTTTAGGGCCAACTGCTCTTCGACGCGAGCAAAAAGCTTCCTTTGTTTCCGTCGGGGGACGACATGAGGCCTGAGCAAAACCAAGAGATAAAAAAAATGTTGTATGAGATATCCTGTGTGATAAGTGTGTATATGTATGTGTATATAATACACACACACACACACACACACACACACACACACACACACACACACACACACACACACACACACATTGATGTAGCTAATAGAATAACAATAGGTAAGATTCAAGAAGACAGCGAGCTGGCAGAAACGTTAGTACGCCGGGCGAAATGCTTAGCGGTGTTTCGTCTGCCGTTACGTTCTGAGTTCAAATCCGCCGAGGTCGACATTGCCTTTCATCCTTTCGAGGTCGATAAAATTAAGTACCAGTTACGCACTGGGTCGTGTAATCGACTTAATCCCATTGTCTGTCCTTGTTTGTCCCCTCTGTGTTTAGCCCCTTGTGGGCAATAAAGAAATAAGAAACGTTAGTATCCCGGGCGAAATGCTTAGCAGTATTTCGTCTGTCTTTATGTTCTGAGTTCAAATTCTGCCGAGGTCGACTTTGTCTTTCATCCTTTCGGGATTGATAAGTTAAGTACCAGTTGCGTACTGGGGTCGATCTAATGGACAGGCCCCCTCCCACAAAATTTCGGGACTTGTGCCTAGAGTAGAAAAGAGTAGGTAAGATTCAAGCCTAAAATCGAGATCACTTAATTCAGTTCTGTGTGTGTGTGTTTCTTTATTTTAGCAGCCATTTGACTGTGGCCATGCTGGGGTACTGACTTGAGGAATTTTTAGTCGAATGAATCAACCCCAGTGCTTTTAATTTTTTTAAAAAGCTTGGTTCTTGTTCTATCGGTGGGTTTTGTCGAACCGCTAGATAACTGGGACGTAAACACACCAACACCCGTTGTCATGCAGTGATGAAACACGCATACACGACTGGCTTCTTTCAGTTTCCGCCTATCAAATCCACTCACAAGGCTTTGGCTGGCCTGAGGTTATAGTAAGAGGCACTTACCCAAAAAGCCACGCAGTGGGACTGAACCCAGAACTATGGGGATGGGAAGCAAGCCTCTTACCACGCGGCCACTCCAGCACGCGCACACACACACACACACACACACACACACACACACACACACACACACACACACACACACACATGTGTGTGTGTTTTTGTGTGTGTGTTTGTATATATATATATATATATATATATATATATACACACACACAAAACACACACACACACACACACTCTCATGCGTACGTACACACTCGCTCTCTTCAGTGGGAAGAGCTGGAACCAACGCTAAACCAAGCAGTTTATCCAAGACTAGCCTGACAGGGATCCTCGCAGTATCTGTCTGTCGTTTCAGTTATCAAACTGCGGCGATGCTGGAGCACCACCTTGAATCTTAATCGAACGAATTGACCGCAGAACTGTTTTTCTTCTTTTTTATCTGGTACATATTCTATCTTTCTCTTTTGTCGAACTGCTTGGCTACGGGTAACACAAGTTGTGGAGCGATGGTAGGGGACAAATACACACACACAAACACGACGGGTTTCATTCAGCTTCCATCTACCAAATTCCATTCACAAGGTTTTGGTCGACTCGAAGCTACAGTAGAAGACACCTGCCCAAGGTGTCAACACGCACATGCAAACACATATGTCAACATACACATACACATTCACATATACACACATGCACACACACACACACAATCATATGCACACACGCACACACATTCACATGCTCACACACACACAGATACACACATTCACATGCACACACACATTCGCACGCACACACATTCACATGCACACACACACATTCACATGCACACACACATTCACATGTACACACACACATTCACATGTACACACATACATTCACATACACACACACGCACACACACATTCACATGCACACACACATTCACTTGCACACACACACACATTCACATACGCACACGCGCACATTCACACATTCATACACACATTCACATTCATGCACACGTTCACACGCATACGTTCACACACGCATACATGCACATATGCACACGCACGCACGCATGCACACGTACGCACAAGCACACGCACGCATACACACATACACACACACACACACACACATATACGACAGGCTTCTATTAGCTTCGAGGCTATAGGAGAAATCACTTGCCCAAGGTGCCACACCACAGTGGGACTGAACCTGGAACCATGTGGTTGGTAAGCAAGCTAATTACCACACAATCACTCCTGCGCCTATATATATTGTTCCCGTCCATAGCTTGACAACTGGTGTTTGCTTGTTTACGTCTCCATAATCCAGCGGTTCGACAAAAGATTCCGATAGAATTAGTGCTAGACTTAAAAGAAACACTGGGATCGCTTTAGTCAGTTGACTAAAATCTTTCAAAGCGGTGCTCCAGCATGGGCGCAATCCAATTAGTGATACAAGTAAAAGACGATGAAAGAAAAATAAAATCACCGAAAAGGTTAAATGGTCACGGCAGGAATGCTTTCGATGATGGGTATGCCTAGGGCTAAACTACACCAAAAGAATCTATGCCAAAGTGAACGTGACGGGTTAACTAATATTTTATCTTCGTCTATATTTTCTTATTCTGATATTTAATAATTGTAGCAGTTATTAATAGAAAAAGATAAAAATGCTCAGCGTGAGGTGACGGAAACGGCGGAGCACCGGTGTCGCTTTGATAATTCCCACAATGCTCTCTGTAGGCGGTTTAAAGTTTGCTTTTCTTCCCGCTGGATTCAGTAAAATAATTATTTCCATTAATATAATGACGTCAGCTGGTGCAATTTCTTGATAAAATATGGCTGTGTGCCAAATTTCTATGAGCATCCAAGATCGCATGTCCTTGCTGCTTATTTGCCGTTTTCGAAATTAAGCAACAGCAGACAGAAACAACGGCCCGAGGAGGTCCAGTGTTCGAATATAGCCGATCAATATTAAGAGATCTGGAAGCAAACACACGCACGCACGCACGCACGCACGCACGCACACTCTCTCTCTTTTACTTTGTCATTTGACTGTGGCCATGTTGGAGCACCACCTTTAGTCGAACGAATTGACCCCAGGACTTACTCTTTGTATGCGTAGTACTTATTCTATCGGTCTCTTTTACCGAACCGCTACGTTACGGGGACGTAAACACACCAACATCGGTTGTTAAGCGATGGTGGGGTACTACCACAGACAGATAATACATATATATATATATATATCAATATATATATACGACGGACGTCTTTCAGTTTCCATCTCCCAAATCCACTCACAAGGCTTTGGTCGGCCCGAGGCTATAGTAGAAGACACTTGCTCAAGTGTAATCGAATGCCCCCCCCCCGAAAATTCCAGGCCTTGTGCCTACAGTGGAAAGGCTCTTATACCTTCGCTTTTGTGGGGTTTTCTTTTGCAGTGAATTCTTAAGTCACGCGGTTGGAAGCGAAGCATTTTATGGAGTTCTTGAGTCTATCTTTAAGGAGGTTTTTCTGGCTATGGTGAGAGTACTTGCTATCTTTCTGCCAATGCGCCATAAAACAACTTTTGGGGTTGCCTCTAACCTGGATCTTGAAGATCTTGATATATCAAACTGTCACGTGATTCTGAGAACTTTCGGTCGCTCTCTGACAGGTTTATGGTCGAGTCTGTGGCAGTGGAGACCTCTGGTGTTCTCTGTCCCCGGACCACAAGAGGTGGTCTAAATTACAAAAAATCGAGAGAATGGAAGGATTTCGTAGCTTAAGTTACTTGAAGAATTTATAGCATGTTCAAAGTGCTAAAAATCAAGTCAATTTTATCAACTGTGTATACTAGCGAAGGCGCATGACTCAGTAGTTAGAGCGTCGAGCTTACGATTGTGAGGTTGTGAGTTCGATTTCCGGACCGGGCTGTGTTTTGTGTCCTTGAACAAGACACTTTATTTCACTTTGCTCCAGTTCACTCAGCTGTAGAAATGAGTTGCGACATCAGTGGTGCCAAGCTGTATCGGCCCCTTTGTCTTTCCCTTGGATAACATCGGTGACACGGAGAGCGGAGGGTGGTATGCACCGGCAAATGCTGGTCTTTCTTAAACAACCTTGCTCGGATTTGTGCCAAGTAGGGTAACTTTCTTGCTTGCAATCTCATGGTCATTCATGACCGAAAGGGTCTTTACTGTACTCTTATAATAGTAATGGAGAAACTACGACAAGCAAGTCAGCAGAAATGCTGCGGCTTTCAGACAACGAACAAGGGACATTAGAAAAAAAATTCCCTACAATATCATGTTATAAAGACAGTGTTCATCTATAAACGTTTACCTGAAATTAAAATATATGGATACATGTAAGAGTGCAATAACAGTATTATTAAAGTAAATTAAATCTAGATCTACATACTTGTTCTCATACGTACATGCACACATCTATCTATCTATCTATCTATCTATCTATCTATCTATCTATCCATCTACACATACATACATGCATGTACTCTCTCTCTCTCTCTCTCTCTCTCTCTCTCTCTCTCTCTCGCGTATGAGAAAAAGGAAGAGACGAAGAATGTTGGGAGTAAAAGGACGAGTATGATAAGTGAAAGAGAGTGTGTATACACACACACACACACACACACACACAGACGCACATATATAGACGCATGAATGGTTGTGTGGTAAGAAGCTTGTTTCTTAACCACATGGTTCCGGGTTCAGTCCCACTGCATGGCACCTTGGGCAAGTGTCTTCTATCATAGTCTCGGGTCGACCAAAGCCTTGTGAGTTGATTTGGTAGACGGAAACTGAAAGAAGCCCGCCGTATACATAAACCGAGCATTTCAACGAAAGAACCGATAGAATAAGAACTAGACTTTTCAAAGAATAAATCCAGGGGTCGATTTGTTCGACTGAAGGCGGTGCTCCAGCATAGCCGCAGTCAAGTGACTGAAACAAATAAAAGAAATATGTATATATGCATACACAGACAAAAGACAGCCAGACAGAGGAACTATGTCGGAGTACAAGATTGCTGATGATATCGAATTACAATGACAGAAAGACACACACACACAGCGAGCGAACGAGAGGCTAAATTCCATATAAACACGTGTTGTAATCTAGAGCAATCAGTATGTTTTGGCTGAGAGAATGTTTTGGCATTTGTCAAGTGTGTCGCATATTCAAACCCTGCACACGTTTCTGTATAGATTTATTTACCTTTGGCGTCTTTTAATGGTAGTATCCTATTTTAGTATATTTATTTGGCTAGTCATCTGTCGAAGGTGGTTTCTATTTCCGCTTATCGCTCAATTTATAATGTCTTTTCACGCGTGCCTTGTCTGTAGTCTAGTCACCTGCTTGACTCAACTTTAGTAATTGCCGTATGCTTCGGTTTATATCAGATTGTTAATAGATACTTTACTTATTTACCTATCTACATAACTGTCTACCTACACACCAACCTATTTACTACCTACCTACAGACCTACCAACTTACCTACCTACACACATACATATCGTGTTATCTACCTACATAACTACTTATCTACCTACTTATTCACGTCACACGCTCTCTTCCTCTCTCTCTACCCATATACAAACACAATCGTACATATACACATACTCATATAGACACATAAGTATGCACACCCCTACATTCATAGACACACAGATATCAATATACACATACATACATAATTACATACGTCATACACACGTATATGCAAACACACACACGTATATACAAACACACACACGTACATGCAAACACACACACGTACATGCAAACACACACACGTATATGCAAACACACGTATATGCAAACGCACACACGTATATGCAAACGCACACACGTATATGCAAACGCACACACGTATACGCAAACACACATGCGCGTATATACAAACACACACGCGCGTATATACAAACACACATACGCGTATATACAAACACACACACGTATGCCTATATACACAGACAACACATGTATGCCTATATATATATATATATATATATACACGCACGTACAATATACACGCATAAATACAAACTTACTCGCCTACATACACACCTACACATATACACGCATACGTAACTCTCATACATATACACACGCACACGCATACACACACACGCATACACACACACGCATACACACACACGCATACACACACACGCATACACACACACGCATACACACACACGCATACAAACACACACGCATACACACACACACACCATACACACACACACCATACACACATACATACACATATATGCATAAACATACATACATACACACACACATACATACACACACATACACACACATACATACACACACACACACACACACACATATAAAACATGGCGACCGTAGTTGTCAGCTGAATATTCGGACGTGTGTAATTATTACGTATATGAAAGCAACAGGCCATATAATGGCTAAGCTACAGAGAGAAAGTCGATGAGAGTAAATAAGAGTGTTTTTCTATAGGAATCTTTACTTGACATATGCTGCGACTAACATTCGCACGAATACTACACTGGCATAAGTTACGCTACAATTCTCTCTCTCTCTTCACGTATTGCTCGGGTGACTAAGTGTACGAACATCCAGGTACGTCTATACTATAATGTTTGTAGAATTAAAACAATATTAAAAAATATAGATCTCGTGTTGGGAATAAGTTTAAATTAAATCGTGACTAAGATTTGATGGAACTTTTAAAGAATATCATCGTTTACTTAAAATTAAATATAAATTCACAAAGAGTAGAGGAGAAAAAATCCATCATGGCTGAAAGTGTTCTTGTCTGATTCATCCCAGTAAAGATGTAAGCATGGATGCGTGGATTAAGAAATTCGCTTTGCAGCCACGTGGTTTCGGTTTCGCTCTCATGGGCAAAATGTCTTCTACACTACAGCTCCGAACCGACCAATGTCATGTGAGCCTGTCTACCAGCGTGTCTGTCTGTCTGTCTATGGGCTTGTCTATCCGTCTCTGTTTATCTATCTTTGTGTTTTTTGTCTGCCTGTCTGTCTGCCTACCTCTCTGTCCGCCCATCTGTCTGGCTGGTTTTCTGTCTGCGCACATATATGTTTGTGTTTATCTCATTACTTGCCAAGCGGTATTGGTTTGTTTACATCCCCGTAGCTAAGCGTTTCATAAATAATGTCGAAAAGAATAACTTCGTGGTATCGCTTCGATGGATTGTCCGAAGAAACGGGAGAAAAGAATAAAGAGCGACCACACTATAGAGCGGAATTACCAGTATAACAAACAGTTATACGAGGCAGGATTACAAACTGGTTTAATGCAAAGACTGAACGCGCTGTAGAGTTGCGGGGCGGGGAGGGGAGGCGAATCTGAAACACCAAGAACTCGGCTTAAATCCCAAACACCTTAACGAACAAACAGGTGAAATAATTATTAAATGTAAACTGATTCCTTTAAGTGAACCATCCGATTCAACATAGGTAAATATTCTTAGCGTAATTGAAACGCCAAATTGCGAAAAATGCTGCTACAATAATAACTTCAACGCCAAGCCGCGACGTAAAGCCTAACGGTAGAATTTCTGAACCGAGCTGCTGGGTACATACATCAGATGTGTTCTCTTATGATCAACGGCAGAGCGTTTGAAGTTCGGACACTGAATGGACGAACAAATATAATAAAAGAGGCACCACTCCTCGACCTGTTTTCCACGACTGGATTGTAGTAAATGAAATAATAGAAAGACATTGCTTAAAATATACCCAGTCATAGGGTATAAACGGCAGTATGTGTTAATTCAGTGATGAATTTTATCAGCTTCATGGCTAAGGGCAGAGGGCGGACAGTAGACACAACGAACGAATTGTGTCTGTATAATCTCTTTTGGAAGAACAGGGTCGGAAGGAACAAATTCTGATTTTGTTGAGTTTGATTCCTCTAGCCTTCATTCCTTCCTAGGCATCCACAAGCCGTGAGTGTTTATACTCGGAGTTTTTTATTGTTCTGGTGGCCTTCGAAGACTGCTGAATCCAATCCACCCATTCGCCCAGTTATACTACGCGGTGGAGCTGTGGATACAATAATTCTTCACCCTCCACACGCCGGATACCACCACCACCACCACCACCACAAAAAACAACATTCAAACCCCTAAATCTCCCGGTGTATGTATCGGTAACCTATCGCAAAAAGTTGAATCACAATCCGGATAGAGGTAGGATTTCTGAAACGGTGTGGGCCGCCCGGAAATTGAAAAATTAAATTTTGTTTCTGCCAGAAATGCGTGTCAAATTCTCTAAAACAGTGGCTCTCAATCATTTTTTTAACCTTTGGACCTTTTTGGTCCCAGCTTTCCTTTGGTGGACCCTCAAAGCCGTTCGATGTTTTAAAAATCCTCTTATATTTTCATAATTTGACGTTATCAGGAATTCTTTTATTCTTCTACTTGTTTCAACCATTTGACTGCGGCCATGCTGGGACACCGCCTTAAAGGTTTTTTTTTAGACCCCAGGACTTATTCTTTGTAAGCCTTGTACTTGTTCTACCAGTTTACTTTGCCGAACTGCTAAGTTACGGAGACGTAAATACACCAGCATCGGTTGTCAAGCGATAGTGGAGAGGGACACACACACACACCCGACGGACTTCTCTCAGTTTCCCTCTACCAAATCCATTGACATGGCTTTGGTCGGCTGGAGACTATAAGTAGAAGACACTTGCTCAAGGTGCCACTCAGTGGGATTGAACTCAGAACCATGTGGTTGGAAAGCAAGCTTCTTACCACAACAGCCACGCCTGCGCCTAATTGTATTAAAAAAAAAAAAGATATTTTGTGTATTGTAGAAGTAGAACCAGTTTGTTGTAGATACATTTTAATAACAAAATCTTATATGGACCCCACCCCCAAGGACCATATGGACTCTGGTAGAGAACCCACTGCTCTAGATTATGATTTGGGATCAGATGTTCGATATGTAGTTACAATAAAAATGAAGTTAATTAAAGTATATATAAACGAATGATTATACATTACAAATTGACAATACAAATGGAGTGGTGTTTGGGTTCAGCCCCGACCCCACGAGCCCCACTGATACTTTTTTGACACTTTATAGCATATTCACGAGGTTCCATTCACTCGCAACACTCGTGCTACATACTGCCATCTTTGGTTGAACACCGCCACTGCTCTAGATTATGAAACCTAACACAATACATTCACAACAAGAAACGTATTAAGCAGAAATTAGAAAAAAAACACTTTAGGAAAAAAAAAGCACAAAAAACAAAAAAAGAACGAACTAAACTACTTGAACGGAAACGAGGATTTGTCAGCGACAACTAAAAGCTTAAAATGTACAGTGTGGTCCAAAAGTCACGCACAAAATAAGTTCAATACGCTCCGAAATTGTCAAAGACATGCTTCAATTTTTTCAGAATTGAATGAAATAATGATGAATACACATGTACTTGTACATAACAAAATAAATAATATAAAAAATAATTTTGTGTCTTGGGAGAGTCATTATTCCTATATTATTAACACACGCACTGGTTCAATTCTACTCCTTTGCTATTAGTCAACTGGTTAAATAGTCATTAATCGGTTGTTTGTTTAATTTGGTTAAACAGTAAGTCATTCATCTTGGTTTTTGCAACCTTTTCAATGACTTTTGAATTAGTCCGTTATTAATAATAAAAGAGTGGAATTGAACCAGTGCGTATGTTAAAATTGGCGTAATGGCTCTCCCAAGACAACAAAATTTGCTTGAACACACGAATTCACAAAAATAATCTTGCAAATCAGATACACAAACGAAGTAAAAAAATAATAATAATAACGCAATATAAAATGTCAAATGTTTTTGATGCTTGACTTTTGGCCCACACTGTAAATCCAGATACTTAAACACCAAGTGCCGAATTGGTCGTCTGCCAGAGACTCTGAATCAATGCAGCATAGCTTTAACGCAAAGAAATCAATCTCTGTTAAAAGACTCTCTATTAGCAGAACAAGTTCCAAAATGGGGAAAAACAAAAAATCATATGTTTAATAAGCAAGTTCTATGAAGAGAAGAACCAAAGTAGAACAAGGCAGCTACAAATATGCTGAACAAAAAGCTATCGGAAATTAAAGGCACAAAAGTGAAAACAATTCCAAAGAAAGTGACAAAAAGAATGTCTTCGGACATTCTTGAAGATATTGCTTCAAAAATCTCACTTTTTAGCGCCGAGGTTTGAAAACGCAGAATTGGAAGCGCGTTAAGGGGAGCGTTAGACGTTTTTAGATATTTGCCAACTGCCATTACGTTTCTCATTCATAAAAAAACCCAGCCAAAACACCGAAATGAAAATGTATCGCTTGATAGCCAGAACATCATGTATAAGATATACGCTGGGGTGCTGCTGTTCTTACACGATTATTGTGGCACCGATAGTACTATAATACTTGAACAATCTGGGGGAAAAGAAGGAAGTATGGGGTTATAGAGCAGAGCTATTACTAACCAACAAAACGATACGGAAAAAAAAAACAGAGAACCGCAGGAACTTGGCAGTAATATAGTTGGACTACCAGAAAGTCTTTGATAGAATGCCAAATGGGTGGATTATCAAATCATTATAATCAGCCAAAGTTCCACAACCACTGGTAATTGTTATTCAACATCTAAACATGATTTGGTACCGGACCCGACATTTTTACGTATCAGAAATAACAAACAAATCAAATCTAACGCGATACGTTATCAATGAGGCATCCTGCAGGGCGATGGTTAGTCAGTGTTGCTCTTTGCCCTCGTTAAACTTTATTATCATACTCGCTCACACAACATAATTCTTACAGAAATAGATACCGTGAGTCTAGAAATATTTCTCACCGTTGTAGCAGACCTGGAGCTGATACAGTATTAACATCAGAAAACAATTGGATTTTATTATCCAATATTGTACAAGCTCTGCAAGGAAATTTTGCGAGTTTATATGTGCATTTACGATGGTAAGACAGTGAAAACTTGTGCACTCCTCCCCGCGACCCCCGTCCAAACTAAACGTGAACAGTTTGAAAATACAGTCGTTAATTTCAAGTGAAAACAAAAAGCCACTTGGGCAGGATGAGAATGTCAGGTAGGCGGCGGTGGCAAGAAATGAGAATCTTCTGCGAGTAAAAGAAAATATGGTGATTGGAACTGTCAGTTTGTAACAGATGACAATCATAATGGTCGCAATACCTTTGAAGTGCTTCTCCGGACTTCTAACTTTGGTCTTTCCTAGATTAATTACGACGAAAGCGTAGCGAGATGGTTGTAAAATCTCAGGAGCCTCTGTGGTACTTTAAACTTCCATATCAATGGAGGATATAGACATTATATTTCCCACGCAGATATAGGAATGCTTGTAGCCTTAAATTTGTATTAACATTATAGCAGATGCTGATTGGAACATTAAAGCAACAACAGAAAAACAAACAAAACAGAAACGAAAGGAAATAAAAACCGACAAAGCAAACAAATAGAAAATTAGGCATGTATTTTGCTCAAATTTACGAGCACAAACATAGAAATATCGTTAAGATAGCTAACTAACTTGAGAAGCGTAATGAAATAAAAGCTGACACGGATTTCTCCCCAAGGAATTGGGGAAAAATCCTATTTAACACAAAATGAAAATACAGACAACAAGAGCAGTTCATTGAGAAGGTTGTAGACGGAGTGTTTGAAACGTAAAACACAGGCCGTAAATCATACTAAAAGCCTGGAATGGAAAACTGACAAGTTTATAACATTTCACTCCTGAAAGTTACCGCCACGCAATGTAGTTGTGGGAAGGAACTCCCTATCACGTAACTTCTGCACAAATGACAGAAATTATCAATTGACACCGAGAGCCACATCATTGCTAACTGCGAGGAAATGTTCTTAAGATGCTGGATAAAGCATGACGTAGAGAAGGAAAAATAATAGGAAATTTGTGCGGAAGGGGAAGAAGAAAAATAATAGGAATTGAGGGAATAAAACCTGAAAGTAGTAACCACATTCAAACACAACCAACTTTATATTGGGTCTAAGTAACAATACGTTCTGCTCTGGATGTCAGCTGCCCACAGTGGTAAGAAATAAACGGAAAGATGACATCTAAGGACCGTTTATGAGCAGTATGCAAAATCGGTATCCAAAATACACTTTCACCTATATATATATATATAATATATATATATATATATACACACACATTATATATATAATATATATATATATATACACACATTATATATATACACATTATATATTTATATATATATATATATATATATACACACATTATATATATACACATTATATATATAATATATATATATATACACACATTATATATATACACATTATATATTTATATATATATATATATATATATACACACATTATATATATACACATTATATATATATATATATATATATATATATACACACATTATAATATATATAATATATATATATATATATACACACATTATATATATATATATATATATATATATACACACACATTATATATATATATATATATATATATATATATATACACACATTATATATATATATATATATATATATATATATATAATATATATATATACACACATTAT
>NC_142949.1:9833981-9840040 GCF_046866305.1 Octopus bimaculoides
GACACAAACACAAGCACGCCCCCCCCCCCCACCCATAGTATATATATATATATATATATATAAATATAAATTGTAAATCCCAAAAAATAACGACAAAACTACAAAGGATTCCGCGGTACACGTGTTTCAAGCTTTATATGTGTATAATATAATATGTGTATAATTTACAATGTAAAGCTATCCTCAGCCGCAAAATTATTTCTCTCCCAGGAAATTATACCACCTCGGCGTTGAAGTAGGAAGAAAGGTGTGATGTAAGAGGTGAAGATCCTTTCGGTATTCTGTATAGTACTATACCTCGTATAATTCTAGTTTTGTTGTTATTTTTTGGGATTTACAATTTATTCTTTCACCGCAACCACTAGCTGGAATACACAGGTGCTTACAATTGTCAAGTATTACCTCTAAATTTCAATTTACCTATATATATATATATATATATATATATATAGGACAGGCTTCTTTCAGTTTCCATCTACCAAATGCACTCACGAGGCTTTTTGTAGGTCCGGGGCTATAAGTAGAAGACACTGACCGAAGGTGTCACGCAGTGGGACTGAACCCAGAACCATGTGGTTGGGAAGCAAGCTTCTTACAACACAGCCACACCTGCACCTGTGCATGGATGTATATTTATATAAAATAGAAATGTATTCGCTCATTACCACTAACTGAAAAATTAAATGTCAGTGCTGAATTCGCTATCTTTAAGTTAGCGTATCTGTGCGCGAGTAAATTCGCACATACATACATATATACAAACACACACACCCATATATATATATATATATATACATACACCTATATACACATATATACATATACATACATATACACATATATACATATATATTATATGACCCTCCCATAAAACCATTTCCTGTTACTTCAGACTATAGCACAATCCCAGATATTTGGTCTGTATTTACAGAGCATGGCTGGGGGGAAACCCTGTTTCCTTTTCATTCACCTGTCTCTTCCGGTTTTCAGCCCCTATTTCGATGTCTGTCTTGTGGTTTTCCTTAGCATACTCACTAGTCTTTTACTCAATCTTCTCTTTGGGAAAACTAACATCTGTAGCTTGCTTTCGATCCTCATATATATATATATATATATATATATATATATATATATATATACATACATACATACACACACACGTCTCTGTGTGTGTGTGTGTGTGTGTGGCGAGAGGGTATGGTAAGAGTGTGGGTTTGAGAAGTTCGAACTCATTATTCAGTTCATGTTATGCAAACATAATTTTTTGTCAATTATTCGCTCAGTTATTTTATCGAAAAACTGATACAATTATATTGCGATAGACACCGTGTAGTGTGCCAAGTGTTGCGTTTGTTGATGTTTTTATGTGTGTACACACACACACACACACACACACACACACACACACACACACACACATATATATACGCCTATACATAACGAGAAAAAACAAAAAAAGACAAACCGAAACGGATAAGTTTTAACAAAGGTATCATTGTGTATGGTTGTGTGTATTTGAGCGCGTATGAATGCAGTATATATAAATATATGTGTATATATAAATATATGTGTATATATAAATATATATCTATACGCATACGCATATCTTTGCTTATATATTGTCACATATCCACACAAACACACGTATGTATGTATATATGTATATATATATATATATATATATACCGGAGTAGGGAACGTGAAACTCCGATTAACAGTCTTTTGTTATATTTCTGCTGCTTTTAAATAAAGTGTGTATATATATATATATATATATTTATATATATATATACAAATAATATGCACATATACATGTATGTATACACGCAAACAGACACACGAATTGCTACTTGCTGTCTACAACATTTAGACATATATTTGACTTGTAGTCCACAAACTCTACTGGGTTTGAACCGATCCTGTGACAAAGCAAGTTATTTGTTTATATATTGTTGTTTGTTTATTATTTTAACAGATTACTAAATTGCAAAATGCCAGGAAAGACCTCGGCTAACAGAACACAAATGCTCGTACCTCGTTAAGAATTTGGAGAGAGAGACAGAGAGAGAGAGAGAGAGAGAGAAATGCGCAGAGGTTTTCGCATAAAAGAATGTCAACTGGGTTAGATTTGTAACAAACTAGAACAAACAGTACTCGTGTCAGTTTATGGTTCAAAGATTGATGTAGAATTGTGTGTCTCACATTGAGAATGTCTTCCACTTCAGCTGAGATTCCCGTAAAAGGTAGCAGCAGTAGTTTCTTACTTTGTCTTCGAGCCATTTTTTTCTTCCACAGAGTCAGAAAGACACAACTATTGGACATTCTTCTTTTCTCGGTTGCATAGGTTTAGTACGTATGGTTAATTCGTGTTTTTACCGTTTCTAAGGTAGTATTCCATGCGAGAGAAGAAATCTATTATTCTATTACTGTGTTCAAAGAAAACATTGTATGGTTTGGTAAGTCACTAATTGGTATCGTATCTAAATCCCTTTACGCTAACCCAACCCCCAATCCAATGCCACGTCCTACCTTTCCTTGCTAATCATACCAATTGTTTGGACTATTATTTCGTCTTTCCGTATATAAACAAGATGTACTTTTAGCAATTATTATCATCATAATTATTATTATTATTATTATTATGTATACAGAAATAGTAAACCTTGAAGGCATAGCAATGAAGAGAAAAATCTGATGATAAGTAAAGCTACTGCTACGAAACTTGAGCTGGCCTAATCAATATGTTTTGGATGTATGCTTGAACTTAACGTAGATGTCAGCGTCGTATCAACATTACAAGACAAATATTTATAAAAGCAGCAGATTCGACATTACTGACAAGTAAAAGTTTCTTAAAGTCGTACACCTTTGTTTTGTTTTTTCTTTTTTTTGGGGGGGGGGGTGTTCTATGCCTGAAATTGGTGGGGAGGGGTAAGTTGATTACATCGACCCCCCCAATCCTCGACTGGTACTTATTCCATCGACCCTGAAAGGATTAAAGGCAAAGTCGACCTCTTCAGAATTTGAACTCGGAGCGTAGCAACGGATGACATGCCGCTAAGCATCTCGCCCGACGCGCTAACGATTCTGCCAGCTCGGAAAATGTTGATAGTATGGATTCGTGTGTATTAAAGCATTTTATTGGGTGGGTGCGGGGGTTTACCTATTTCGAGAACTACTTGTAGGTCTTCAGTTCTCTGGATTCATAGGGCTAGTTACTCGATTTCCATGGCGTGCAAACGAGCGAGATTGCAATATTCCCCCACTAAACGGGCCACCAGTCCGTAGCATGGTTGCTCATTTACAGATGAGTGGACTGAAGGCAAAGTGAAATAAAGTGTTTTGTTCAAGAACACAACCTACCTCCCGGTCCGAGAATCGAAATCACGATCTCGTCATCATGAGCGCAACACCTTAATCTCTAAGTCTGCAGCCCACTATGAAATGTCTTTAGAGTTTTAAATTCCTTACAGAAGTTTTTTCGGATTTTCACTGATGATTTTCGGAAAGAAACTTGTCCAATCGCTGCTGAATTGTTTATGTTTTATTTTCATATCTGACTTATAAATGTTGATTGTTTATCCTTTATTTTACAGCTTTGATAATGAGCGGTGAAAAAATAGAAATTAGAGCCGCTTTACGCTACCTGTAGAAAGAAAGAACTGACTACAAGGGCAGCCGCAAATGAAATTAATGATGCGGAACATGTGACGCAGAACTGCTTCAGACATTTCAAGAAAGGTGACACCAACATCGAAGACAAAACAAAGTCAGAAAGACCTTATGGATGGATGGATGGATGGATGGATGGATGGATGGATGGATGGATGGATGGATGGATGGATGGATGGATAGATGGATAGATAGATAGATAGATAGATAGATAGATAGATAGATAGATAGATAGATAGATAGACATGTTGATAGATAAATAGACATGTTGATAGATAAATAGATAGACATGTTGATAGATAGATAGACATGATAGATAAATAGAAATGTTGATAGATAGATAGATAGATAGATAGATAGATAGATAGATAGATAGATAGATAGATAGATAGATAGGCTTTCACTCAGTTTTGTATCCCATTTGCACTCAAGAGGCATTGGTCGGCCAGGGGCTATAGTGGAAGACAATTTTCCCGAGTTACCACGCAGTAGGACTGAATCCAAAACCACGTGGTTGCAAAAGTTAGCTTCTTAAACACACAGCCATGCCAGTGATGTGACCTAAATAAGTGAAAATAAAATATACATGCCTAAGGAAAGGAACGTACGATATTATATGGAGGAAGCAATGCATGCAGAAATGAACGAGATACGTCACAAGAAACTGGGTGGTGTCTTTACTGCAAGTGCAATTTAAGTGTGCACCGAGATAACAGATAAAATGCACTTGCAAACAATGCTTTGCTACAAATTTCACCAGCATCTGCGAATTAGATGTTCTAAAGACGAGAGGTGTAATTGAGGCGATAAGTACACACAGTAAGTAGAGCAGTTGGTTAATAGCAATATATTCTGCAAATAGAAGTGACAGAGAAATTGTTGCGGGAGTACGAAAGACAGCAAATAGCATCTGTAGAGAATGATGCGTTACCGAAATAAATGTGAGGTGTTTGGCGAAAGGAATGATTGTTAAGTTGTCAAATGCGAAAGCAAATGTTTAAAATAATGTTGGGAATAAAGAGGGGTAATAATATGGGGGGAATAGAACGAAATATGTATAGAAAATGGTGACAAGGCGAAGTGGGGAGGGGGGGAAATTGTTGGGAGCAAACATACCAAGATTACGGGAGTGTTTAGTTTGGAAGCGGAATGAGAAAGGATGTTTGTTGAGCTGTTTTGCTTATTCAGCATGGATCAATTTGAAGAATTCTGGAGACTATCTCAAAACGTTTGTTACACACACACACACACACACACACACACACACACACACACACACAGAGTTAAGATATTCATGCTAAAGCACATTAGTGCTTATCTCAATAATGACGCTGACGTCGACGATGGCGACGGCGGTAGGGAGGGGGGGAAGATGGGGGGGAGGAGAGAGGGACGGGGGGAGGAACAGGAGGGTGGACAGGAAAAGGGAGAAGGGAAGAGAGGGAGGGAAGGAGCAGAAAGAGGAGGAAGAGAGGAAAAGGAAGAGGTGTGCTAAACATAGTTCGTTCAGAGGATAAAAATGTTACATGCACGCACATGCATCCAAAATTGTTTTTCATGCTTTTGTTTTACATTTTCTTTTTGTTTTTGTTTCATTTTTATTCTTTTATTGCGAGCAGGTCTCATTATAGAGTTTCTCGTTACATGTGAAGCCATATGTTATCTTTGTGCGGTGTTTAAAGTTTCCGTTAGAGGAATATTCCGTATGTCAGTAGCTGCTAATTACAAATCACTGGAATCAGATTTCTGGAGCCCTGATCTCTTTGAAGATCACAAAGAATAAGGAATAAATGTGGGATTTATATTACAGACGCAATACATACATACATGCACTATAGACATAATGCAACGCATACTATATAGATAGTGTATGTGCGCGTGCGCGCATGTCACACACACACACGTAACACAGAGAAACACCAACACACACACATACTCATGCAAAGAAATATATATCACATGCATAAAGATCTACACACACACACACACACACACACACACACACACACACACACACACACACACACACACACACACACACACATATATATATATATATATATATATATATATATATATATATATAGTAGGCTTCACTATTAACTTTAGCAGCGTAAATTTCTGAGACGTCACCTTAGATTTATGCACGAACCCTCTTTTGTAAAGAAAATATAAAAGCTATCATAAATTTATACCGGCTGCAGCCGCAAAGATATACATTTTATAGACCTGGTCAGTAGCAAAGGCAAAATTTTGTACACTTCCAGTCCTTGCTTTTAATGCTAAGGATAAGCCACGCAAGATTATCAGAATTATAATCCCTCCCTAAATATTAAATGAAATGTTGCCAGAAATTTCCTAAGCTTCATTAGGTTAACATTTCTCCA
>NC_142949.1:9840540-9865540 GCF_046866305.1 Octopus bimaculoides
TAAATTAAAACTTTTAATCAAAAGTCAGTAGTAATTTTTGTTCGAGAAAGCAGATTATTATGACAAACTTACTTCACTAAGTTCTTTGTTTTACCAAATTAATTGATAAAACGGCAGTATATTTCAACAGAAATATAACAAAAGGGTTAAAACTCATCATTCCTTTGTTTCTAACATTCTGTTCTAGTTCATTGATTAATAAGTATTTCTAAGTCTGTTTTCTACGCTTTGTTTCTTTATCTGACATAATATCAGTGGCTTTTATTGGTTTTCTCTCCCTTCACTGTGACCTCGGTGCATTCTTCTAAACATAATTTTATACCAATTCCGTTTCAGAATCAGTTCATTATAACAAAATATCGAGTTTTCCGTTATTTGCTGCAAACTGTCTGACGTCATCCATATAAAACAGATAGCTCATTGTTCCTCGATGGCATTTTGAAAATATGTCCAATCTGGTTTAGAATATCGACATCGGTACAAAAAGAAGAAAGAAAAAGTATGCGGAATATTCCTCCGTGGAATATTCCTTCTTTAATAGGGATTGGTTTTGGTTTTATAATTGTACAATTTTTTATTTTTCTTCAATATTTACAACCATTTTACTCTCCATATTGTAAGGCAAAGATGGTGGCGAAAATGTTCGCGTTTGTTGTCGTTACGATTATCAGAGATGTGAAAACTTGTGTAATCCCTACTAGATTTATCCACATCAATCTCCAACCCATGTGATGTTAAAGAGTCTGGGAATAGATTTGGTTGGGGTATGTGAATCGGATCAGTTGTAGTAAGAGCAGCCGGTTTCGATCTCGCCTTAAAAGGCCTGATCACTACAATGTACTGGGACATTTGTTCGCTAGTAAAATTAAACGGCCACAGCTCGGAATGAATCATTTTGTTACAGTCACTTGCCGAGACACACCCAGCGTCCTGGGGCGAGTGAAGGATAAGAGATGTTGCATTGCGACTGAAAGCTTTGAGAGGAGAAGTAGCAAAATATCTTCATGTAATACAACACAGACATTTAAATGGATAGGCTTTTTCTAAAGATGTTGGCAGTACTCGTCAGTACAATCTTTTGGTTTTCTCTGAGACATGATTCTCCTGGGATCTTATCTAGATGTTTCTGACATCCCCTTTTTATAATACCTAGGGCACCTGCAATAACAAGAACAGTTCTCGCTTTAAGATGCCACATCTTTTGTATTTCAATTTCCAGGTCTTTATATTTACTTAATTCGTCAAATTCCTTTACAGATATATTTTTATCAGTGGGAACACTTACATTTATTAGTCTACAAGTATATTCTTCCTTGTCTTTAATGATTATTATGTCTGGTCGATTAACCTGGATCGTTCTGTCGGTGTTGACTGGAAAATCCCAGAGGATGGTGACATTTTTACCTTCAACCATTGGCTAAGGACGATGGTCATTCCAGTAAGCAGGAGTGTTTATATTGGTAGTGTTTACATGTTTTCCGATGTAAATACTATCCTACCCTATCGTTGCGATTTTTGTATTCGTTTGGCGTCAGCACAGGACATCCCGAGACGAAATGGTCTATTGTTTCGCCAAGTGTGACGCAGAATCTACATTTAAGGTCACAACCGTTTTGAAGAACGTTAACCTGGTAGTTTTTTGTGAGCGAGATTTGGTCTTGTGCCGCCAATATGAAACCTTCAGTCTCTGCTTTCAGTCCTGAACTTCTCAACCACTGATGGGTTGTTGCTTGATCTATATCAGCATTTCGATTTCAAAGTATATACTATCCATGCAGAGGCTTTTGGCTCCATCGCTCCTCAATTTGTTTCTGCCCGTTCTTTTTTGCAGTCTGCTTGATCCATTTTGCTTGTTATGTGGCAGTGGTTTCAAGTTCAACTATTTAAGGGTTAATGCCAAGTCTCCTGGCGAATTTGCAAGCTTCCTTGACAATAGAATGTGATTTTTTGCTACTTTCGTGTTTGCACACAAGCCGCAGCGTCCAGTCCTCTCTACTAGACAAGTACCTGTTCACTGCTATTGTGGAGGTCTTATAACACAGTTCTACCTGCATCGTTCCTCTTCCCCCATTACTTCTTGGTAGGTACAGGCGATCAACATCTGCTTTTGGGTGGTGTATGTTCGTAGAACATCTTGCTTTCCTGTCCAGGCGTTGGCGCTCTGCAAGATTCCAGTTATTGATGTTAAATTTGTATTGGGCAACTGGAAGTTCCAGGGTGTTAATGGCTTCGATGCGATTTTTAGAGTTGAGTTCAGTTTTTAGTATGAGTCTTATTCTCCTATAATATTCTTTTCTTATTTTTTTCCATCATAGTAGCATGTTTTATACCATCTCCTTCGTTTATCCGCGGGTATTTGTAATTTTCTTGTGGGTCAAGCTCCTTAATGGTAATGTCAGTATCTAATTTAATGGAAACTGTTCGTCTGAGCTTTCTTCTTACTGAATTCTTTAACAGTTGTTAGCAACCCTACTAGCTCTTCGTCATTTCTAACCAACAGCTTCAGACCGTCCATATAAAATGGATGGTTTATTGTCGTATTGTAAACTTTTAACCCATACCTAGTGTTATTTAGTTCGTTTGAGAGTGAGATCAGTGCCATGCAAAAGAGTAATGGGGAGAGGGAGTCACCTTGAAAGATGCCTCATTTGATGTTGATATTATTATTATTATTATCATTATTCCACCGAGGTCGACTTTGCCTTTCATCCTTTCGGAGTCGATAAAATAAGTACCAGTTGTGTACTGGGGTTGATCTAATCGACTGTCCCCCGCCAAAAAAATTACAGACCTCGTGCCTATAGTAGAAAGGATTATTATTATTATTACTACTACTACTACTACTACTACTACTACTACTACTACTACTACTAACGAGACCCGTTAATATTTCACGAAATTAACAGCAAACTTATTGGGTTATTTCTGAAAACGTAGCCTGTGTTGTGTCTGTATAGAATGAGAGTCGCTCATCTGCTAATCATTGAAAAGTGAAAGAAATTGGAATACGATGATTATTAAATGCACTTTATTTATACACTTTATATACTTTATGGACAATTTTATTGACTTAATACCCAGCGCTCATAAAATAAATATTCACTCTTATTTTATCATTTTTCCCAAAAACAAAATAATATCCTGTACACATGATACAACCTTTAGTTAAAATGCATATATCTGCCACATAAATAAGCGTGAATATTTCATGGAATTGCACTTATGCGCATGCGTTAAGTAATAGGTGATATAAAAAAAACTTAGTTCAATTATAAGAAAAATACACTTTTTACTATCCATGCACCACCGCCACCTCCATCACCACCACCTGCACCATCTCCACCACCATCTCTCTCCCCTTTTCGCTCCCTCCTCTCTCTCTCTCCCTTTTTCTGTCTCTCTTCGCTTTATCTTCTTTTTCCTTCTCTCTTTCTCGTCAACTAATCACGTGAAAGCGTTACAATTACATTCTCTCTACCTCATGTCATAGACGCTTCTTTCTCCCTCTTTTCTCCTTCCCTCCCTCTTTTCTCTCTCCCTCCCTCTTTCCTTTCTCCCTCTTTTTTCTCTAATAACGTGAAAGCGTTACCGACGGGCTAAGTAACGCAATGACAAGCAGAATTATAAGATTATTTATAGTAGTAGTAATAGTAGTAGTAGTAGTAGTAGTAGTAATCGTCGTTGTTTTAATGATGCAGCCATTGACGAACCGAAGTGTCGACAACGTCATTTCAATTTTCAATTGTGCTCGGCAGAATATGTATCACATTCCTTCTCCACTGCTTCCATCCTGTTTCCTACATTTATTCCCCAACCTCCAGCCTCACCCCCACCTTCTTTGACAACTACCCCCCCCTCCCTACCTTCCCAACCATTGCTACTATCACCATTATCTGCTTCCCCCATCTCTTCCGTCGAAATTATCATTGCTGATATCATTGTGTTGTTCTAGCCAGGCGCGTTACCCAAGCTAAGAATGGCGTTAACTTATTCTTTTGTCTCAGTTAGCATTGAAGATTTTCATTTTTGGACACCATGTTGATAAATTTCAATAGCAAACAAAACAGACAATGGTTTCTGATGCCTCACATATCAAATTTATGTGTCAACAAACGTATAAATACATTTCAAAAATCACGAACATAATTCGAAACTATCTATTTGTCTGTTACAAAGAATCGAAAAATAGAATGACACCCTTCTTTTTAGGAATGACAACAATGTTAACCAGTTTTCTGTACTGTTCAAGAATGAATTCAATCTCTTTTGATATTTGTCCTCTTTGAAATTAGCTTCATTTTGCTCGCTGTATTTTTAAAAAAAATTACTAACAAATGATTGAAAAACAAAAGCTTGTGGAATTTATGGTATTAAAATAAAGGCGCGTGGCTTAGCGGTTTGGGTAATACGGCTCACAATCGTCAGGTCGTGAGTACGTTACTCCGCAGCACATTGTTTCCTTGAGCAAGAAAATTTATGTTACGTTGTTCTACTCAACTCAATTGGCAAAAATGAGTAGTACCTATATTTCAAACGGGGCCAGCTTTGTTATGCTCTGTGTCATACTGAATCTCCCTGAGAACTACGTTAAGGAGACGCGTGTCTGAGGTGCGCTCAGTTACTTGACTTGCGCATTAATTTCATGAGCAGGCTGTTCTGTAGATCAGATCGAGTAGAATACTCATCGTCGTAAGCGACGGAGTGCCTGTTGTAGTAGCAGTAGAACAACAAAAGGCCAAAGAAGATGAGGAATACTACTCAGTTATTCTTCCCGGTCTTCATATTATGGTTGTGAGCGCTCCCCTCTGATTTCAAAGATATTATTTTCAGTAAATTTAGTTTTAGAAAAATCAATGGTGCTTCTTGTTTACGCGATAAGAATTTAGAAACTGCAAGAGGTATGAAATATTTCATTTTTAATGGTGCAACTCAAAGTAGGTAACGCTTTAAATATTAGTTTCAAATTTTGACACAAAGCCAGCAATTTCGAAGGAGAGAGTAGGGCGATTACATCGACCCCCGTATTCAACTGGTACTTATTTTATTGACCCCGAAACATAACGTCGGTCTTCGCAGAATTTGAACTCATAACGTAAAGACGGACGAAATGCCGCTCAGCATTTTGCCCAGCGTGCTAACGATTCTGCCAATTCACCGCCAATAATTCTTTAAATATTAGCTTGGAGAATATTAAGGGTTAAAATTTCCCTTGGGTGGAAAAAAGTCGAAAGCTGCCTGGATGACTCGAGCACACACCTTCTATGAGAATGAAAGACATTCAACCATTATACCACCAAAGCAGCCCATCGAATTTTCCCCGTCCGTTTTAAAAGCTTTGTTCTTATCAGCAAGAATTGCATGTTGTTGACATCGTTAGAACTTAAAAACTCGAAGTAGATAAAGCTATAAAGGTATATGTAGCAGCTACGCATACGAATAATCGGCTTTATAAGTAGAATGTCCAAAATGCCTTAGTAGAATTACCAAAATGCTTCAGCACTATTCCTTACAACTACAACACCTTACAAGAGAAATAATACAGCTTGTGATTTAATGCGAGTTAGATCTCAGTCGATCAGCGGTAAGAATGATTTTCATTATGCACCAACTGCATTAGTAATGCAATATGCACTGAAAACATCCTTCGATCTCTACATAATTACATGCTGTTTCAAAACGCCAAGCAGGAGAGATTTGCATTTCATTGGAAGGCAATATGCACTAGTGCATGAGACAATCAAAATGAATGCATCAATAACCAAACTTAGATTTATATCAACCGTGTTTCAACTTATTTCGGTTTGGAACTGAATCGTAGACTGCATAGAAAAGCAAGAACATCTGGCATAATATTTGGCTTCACAAAGAGAAAAAAGTACACACACACACACACACACCACGCATTCCACGTATGCAAACCATCAAATTAACAGACTTCGCCGTTACGTATAAGTTACTACTTGTCATAAAAGGTTAGCAGAAGATATATGACTGTATTTGCAAAAATAAAAGAATATTTTATAGCGAGTAACGCTTGTACGAGAAATACGCGTGAATCTCGTTTAAAAACTATCTGCAATAATAAGGGGCTTGAGGTACAGATTGAGATTTCTAGAGGTCAGCAATCGGGAATAATCGACAGAAATCAATTAGAAAAAAATCTATACATGTAGGTTATAGATAGTGGTTTGTTCTGAAATTGAATATGAAAAAGTGAGAATATACTCTGCAAAGCACAAGCATGGCTGTGAGGTGAGATGATTGCTCCCTAGCCGCATGGGATCAGGTTCAGTCCCACTACTTGGAACTTCGCTCAAGTGTCTTCTACAAAAGTCCCGGACCGACTAAAGCTTTGAGTGGATTTGATAGACGGAAACTGAAAGAAACTAGTCGCATATATATATATATATATATATATATATATATATATATACGTAGAGGTATAGACTCCCTTCGGTCATAAACGACCATGGGGTTGCACCTAGAAAGTTCCCTTCCGAGGCACAAGTCCAGCAGCCGCCCATGCATACCAGTCTCCCCTCTCCCCACCAATGCAGTTATTCAAGAGAAACGCAAAGGGACTTATGCAGCTTGGCACCAGTGACTCATTTCTACAACGCGTTTCTACAACTGAGTGAACTGGACCGACGTGAAATAAAGTGTTTAAATTTCTTAATGAAGTCTTTTACCTTTTGTTTCTTCTCAATTGCATTCAGGTTGTAAAGTTTATGAAATGGAAATATCATAAAAGTTTTTCGACCACATGTTGCCAGATGGTTACTCAGTGGTATTTGGCGGACTTCTGGATTTTTAATCTGTTGTCGATGCACACGCGAGCGTTCTGATAGTGCATTACCTGTCTGGCCAGGTAATAAACTTTACAACCTGAATGAAATTGAGAGGAAGCAAAAGAAAAAAAGACTTCATTAAGAAATTCAAACCCAAGCTTAGCAAACAATAATTAAATTAATCTTATTTGGGGTTTTAAAATCTTATTCCTATAACTAAAATGCAAAAAATCTCTAAAAAGTACTGCTGTCATCATTTCTAAAAATAGACATTGAAAAATGGTTTGGCATCATCTCTAAAAATAGCCAACAACTACCACTGCTGTCCACAGGAATGTATATAAAGGAGAAAAGACAGCCAGGCAACTACAGTTGTCAACACTCCCGTCACAGCGTGGGTCCTTGAAGATTGCTAAAATGCAAGAAAGTATACTAGTCCCTTAATATTCAATACTTCATATTTAATATTCAATATTTCATTTATTCAATAAGACAATCAATACTTCATTTTATTTTACTGAATATATTATGTATTCTATATCCTACGTTAATATTATAAGAATATAAATAAAACATAAACAGACAGACAGATTTGGAATTCCTTTGAATAATATATATATATATATATATATATATATATATATATATATATATATATATATATATATATATATAGTCTCAATGAGGATTTTGAAAGCTCTTATAGAGATATTTAACCAAGATACACTGGTTTAATATATTAACTTTTGAAGAGAAAATCCTCCATTGAATATATTATATAGAATATCGTAAGATATCAGACATTTTTATTGAGTTAGAAAACGGACAGATCTAATGGATACAAATTAATTTATCAATTAATCAACATATTAACCAATTACTAAATTAATTTGTAGCCATTAGATCTCTCTGTTTTCTTACTCAATAAATATTTATCGTGAGTTTATGGAGCATTGACTCTAATTTTAGCAAGTGGTATTATATACCCTACTGAATCTCTCTCTCTCTCTCTCTCTCTCTCTCTGTGTATATATATATATATATTCTTTTACTGCGAATTAATATTTTAAGCAGTGTCGATTTTTACAATTTTGTAAATATCCCCACGCAATGACCAAGGAAAATGGTCTAATAATGGGGTGTATAAGCCTTCGGCAGAAAAAAGTAGGTTTTCCGTACGCGTGGGACTCGAACTCATACCTCTTTGTTTACACGACCAAGTGTGCTACCGATTACACTTGCGAACCTACCTGCTTTTTTGTCAGATTTAAGAACTATAATTAGTTCGTAATTGTTTTTGCAAACAAACTTTTGTGTTTTTACTGTGAATGTTTTTTTTTTAAGCTGTGTCGATTTTTACAAGTCTGTAAATAATAATTATAGAATTTTATAAGCTTAAAGCTTGTATGTGTGTGTGTGTGTGTGTTTAAGAAGTAAAAGAGATTAATAAATCGAGACAGATATCTATAAAGTACTCGATGTTAAAGGAATTTGGTTAACTATATCCAACAATCAGATAACAATAAATACAAGAAGAGACAGTCATAATTAATTCTTCGTGTCTGATAAGTAAATTCAAATATCACTTAGAAGAATGTCATGAAATTCGGAGTGTAAGACAAGAATAAGAATAGAGAAAATCACATCTTTAAATTGGTGAATATACCATACATGTGTGTGTGTGTGTGTGTGTGTGTGTGTGTGTGTGTGTGTGTGTGTGTGTGTGCGCATGCGTACGTGTCTATGTGTTGGTGGGGGGGGCACCATCGTTTGACAACCGGTGTTTGTTTGTTGTTTATGTCTCATAACTTAGGAGTTCGGCAAACGTGATTGAGAGAACAATGTACCAGACTTTTAGAAAATAAGTACTTGGGTACTTACTGGCTTACGGCCATATCCCGTTGAAAGCACTGGTTCTCGTCCGATCAACGAAGTTAAGCAACGTCAAGCCTAGTGAGTACTTAGATGGGTGACCGCTTGGGAAACCTAGATGCTGTAAGCGTCACACACTTATAGGCGTAGGAGTGGCTGTGTGGTAAGTAGCTTGCTTACCAACCACATGGTTCCGGGTTCAGTCCCACTGCATGGCACCTTGGGCAAGTGTCTTCTACTATAGCCTTGGGCCGACCAAAGCCTTGTGAGTGGATTTGGTAGATGGAAACTGAAAGAAGCCTGTCGTGTGTGTGTGTGTGTGTGTGTGTGTGTGTGTGTGTGTGTGTGTGTGTGTGTGTGTGTGTGTGTCTGTGTTTGTCCCCCCCAGCATCGCTTGACAACCGATGGTGGTGTGTTTACGTCCCCGTAACTTAGCGGTTCGGCAAAAGAGAACGATAGAATAAGTACTAGGCTTACAAAGAATAAGTCCTGGGGTCGATTTGCTCGACTAAAGGCGGTGCTCCAGCATGGCCGCAGTCAAATGACTGAAACAAGTAAAAGAGGGTATATTCGTTCGGTTAAAACTCTTCAAGGTAGTGCCCTAGCATGGCCACAACCCAATAACTGAATCACGTAAAGGATAAAAAAAATAAAACGAAATTTTATACCCCTAAAGTTAGAAGCGTTCCCTGAGACAAACTAAAAGAATTTCACGTTAACTACTAGAGGTACGTACCCTCTTCCAGTAGCAACTTTGTGGCCCTTATGGACACAATGAGCATAGACCCATCATTAGTCCCATGTTAACGGAGAAGGAAGTCTTTAAGTATTGGTTACAAATTTTGGCGCAAGGCGAGCAATTTCTGGTGAAGGGGTAAGCCGATTACATAGACCCTGGTAATTATTTTGCTGACCCCGAAAGGATAAAAGGTAAAGTCGATCCCGGCAGAAATTGAACTCAGAACGCAAAGACGGACAGAATGCCGCTAAGCATTTTGCCCATCTCATTAACGATTCAGCCAGTTCGCCGTCTTGAAGTCCCTATGTATTGGTTTCAAATTCTGACAGACGGGGAAAGGGATAAGACTATTACATCGGCCCCAGTGCATGACTGGTACTTATTTTGGAACATAATCTGATGTCTGATTTCAGTCATTAGACTGTGGCCATACTGGGGCACCGTCCTGAAGAATTTTTGTCGGACAAATCGACACCAGTACTTATTCTATCGGTCTTTTTTTGTTGAACTGCTACGTTACCATTTTGCATAGCCTCAGTTCGACTCATACCCTATACGCGAAATTGGGTTGGTGGAAACTGTATGGAAGCCCGTCGGTTGGATTGTACTTGTAATTAAAAAAAGATTCAAGCCTTGTTACACATTCTAGGGGCATACGTGACTATGGAATATTCATCCACTTACGCGTTAATTCAATGAGCAGGGAATTCAGATGACTGGACAATTGAATCCACATGGTCGAACCTCCACTGCCATCGACAGAAATCACCACCACCAGCACCGTCAGCCTTTCTACCACCATCACCACCACCACTTCTAGAATTCCTCCACCACCACAATCACCACCACTACCACCATCACCATCACCATCGCCACCACCATCACCACCACTACCACCATCACCACCACTACCACCATCACCACCACTACAACCACCATCACAACTACTACACCCACCACCACCATCACAACATCTATCACCATTATCCCCACTACCTCTAGCACCAGCACCATCACCATCATCACTAGCATCACCATTACTCCCTTCTCTCCTACCACCACCACCATATCTATTACCACACCTAAAACCATCTCCACCACCGAATACACCACTATTACCACCACCACCGCCACCAGTACCAGCAACACAGCTATGACCATCACCATCACCTACCTCTCCCACCACCACCACCACCACATTTACAACCACTCCTAAAACTATCTCTACCACTAAAACAACCACTACCACCACTACCACTTCTAGTATCACTTCTACCACCAACAGCACCACCACCGACACCAACAACCCCACCGCCACACCACTATCACCATCACCCCACCTCCACCTCTCCCAACACCACTATGTCTACCCCTACTACCAAAAGCATTACCCACTTTTCATTAACTCCGTTAAAAGTGCTCCTACTGTTTTAAACGCTACAAAATGACTTTCATTGGAAGAAACAATATATTGTCTTTTACAAAATAAAACCATTGTTACTTGCATTATTTGTTTTCAAATATGTAAATATACTCGGAGAATTATTTAATAAATATTTGGACGACACACAAACATCAGCTCTTTTGTGTGTGTGTGTGTGTGTGTGTGTGTGTGTGTGTGTGTGTGTGTGTGTGTGTGTGTGTGTGTGTGTGTGTGTGTGTGTGTGTATATATATATATATATGTTATATATATATATATATATTTATATATATATATATATATATATATATATAGCTATGGTAGAAGGGGGATTGCTTTCTTTTCTGTATTCGCATATATATATGTGTGTGCATGAGTGTGTGCGTGTGTGCATGTGTTATATATTTTAATTTAAATTTGGTACATTTATCGAATATATTTCAATTCCACGAGAAATACAGACAAACGTACACACACATATAGACACTTACATACACATACGTATATATCCATATTTATGAACATATACATATATATGTATGCATGTGTTTATATATGCATTGATATAGATCTATATATATATATGTATATAAACACACGCTTAGACATATATATATATATTTATATATATATATATATATATATATATATATATATATACATGCATACATAACGAATGTATGAATGTACATACATATGCACATCCATATATAAGTTTGTGTATGTGTATATATACTACACGGTGATATATATGCTCACTCACATACATATATACACACACGTACACGTGTGTGAGTGTGTACATTTAAGTTACAAGTCGATATAGAATTCTAATGTAGTGTCAGCCTTCTTGTCGATTTTAATTTCCAAGTTTTTCATTTTTAGCTCTGACAAATCAATACCGGAATATATCTATACAGAATAATAGATTAGAATTAATAGGTGAGTTGATAATTTTGTCTAATATATCGATATAACCAGACGATGAGTTCATGGCCATTGTACATTCACTGCTGCTTTATAAATCAAAACCAATGTGTGTCTTGGAGTGAACAGAAGACTTGTACGACAATTCTTTGATTGAAATATTACTTATAGACGAATTTCTGATTTTAGTGAGAGAAGTAATAACGAGCCGAGACCTTAAGACCTTGTTTATTACACATAACCGCTTTGATTTAACAATCTGAAAAGTATTTCTACCTAAGTATAAAATCGAAAATTTCGATTTTATACAGAGATAGAAAATCAAAATAGTGCACAGATTCTGTAATAATTCTTTCAAATTTTGCAAGAAAACCGGTAGGTTTAAGGGGTGGGGGATAGACGATTACATTGACCTCAGTGTTCACCAAGTATTTATTTTATCGAACTCGAAATGATAGAATGTGAGGTCGACACCAATAGAATTTGAACTGGGAATATAAAGAAAAAGAAGAAATGCCGATGAGCGTTTTGCCCAACGCGTTTACGATTCTACCACATCTCCACTTTTGTAATAAGTCTTTATAATTTTGACACAAAAGCAGCAATTTTAATGGTAGAGGATCGATGACTACATCGACCCCAGTGCTCACCTAGTACTTATTTTATAGATGTCGAAAGGATAAAAGGCAACGGTGAACCCGGTGGAATTTGAACTGAGAACATAATGAGTCATGCATGGCTGTGTGGTAAGTTTCACGTTCAGTCCCACTACGTGGCATATCGAACAAGTATCTTCTACAGTAACCCCAGGCCAACTAATGTGGAAGCTGTATTAGAACAAAGACTCCCCGAGAAGATCTTTCATAAGGACTTGTGGTGCATAAAAGCACGCGTAATTATCATTGACAGATGAGAATCGTCAGCTACAGCCACTGGAACTGCTAAATCCTGTGATTTCACCCCGCTACAGATTCTTCAGCGACATGTCCAGTGGCAGCATAACAACTGAATCTCACTTCGACGATATATAGAATGTCAATGTCTATTCAGACGCTTGTGTCACAAATAGCCAGTGGGTTTATTATGGGATTAAAATCGGAGAATGACAAATTCATTGCAAAGATCAGAGAAGCGTTGACGGTAAAACAAAATAAACATTACGTAACACAAATGTAAGCCATTTTTCTCTGTGTGATAAAGGGTTGATGTACGCACAAAGAATTGTAGTGCCAGCCAGACTACAAAAGCGTGTATTAAGCGAATTTCATATGGGACACCCAGGGATTTCAAGAATGAAATCAGTAATGGCATGTATTATCTGATTATAGTAGATTGCTATACCAAGTAGCCGGAGATATGTAAATGCAGTCAACCAATCTCGAAGTTAACAATAAGGTTCCTTCACGAATTTTTGCGCGATACCATGTCCCGGACACTATAGTATCGGATAACGCAACGCAATCATCGGGGTACGAATTTAAACATTTCTGTGAGAGATATGCAATCAATCACATCTCTCCTCTACCGTACCACCCGAGATCAAATGGGCAAGGAGAAAGGTTCATAGACACATTTAAGCGAGCACTAAAAAAATCAGGAATTGAATTAGGCAATGATGAAGCACTAACTAAATTCTTAAGGGTTTACACCTAATCCGGACACCTGTTCCGGCACCTAATCCGGACACCTGTTCAGGCAAGTCGCCCGCAGAGCTAATGTTTGCCCGGAAGAAAATCAAGTTTTGATAAATTGATACAAAAAAAAATCTTATAGGGAAAACAAAGTTTTTCAATATGGGAGATAAAGTTCATTTCAAAATAAATAAGAATGGAAGACAAAGTTGGGAGGACGGTATAGTGACGAAAAAAATATGCAGTATGATGTACATAATGAAAGGTCAAGTAGGAGAGCACAAACAACATTTGAACCAGTTGAAGATTCGACATACCGAAAAAAAAGAGAAGAAATACCGATAGAAGTTTGATTTGTTCGATGTTCCAACGCCAAAAGAGGTTGAACCTAGGCGGATCAGTAACAGAAAACGTAAACAAACCGAACCACTAGAAATAGTCCCTCAGCGAAAGAAGTATTAAAACTTCTGAGGAAATTAAAATCTCAAAACAAGGAGAAAAAAAAAGAGTAAAATTAAATAAAGTTGCTCTTTCTCCAGAAGTCAATCTCAAAAGGAGAGATGTTATGGCGAGAATCATGACACCCCCTGCGAGAATGGACTGGCCGAACTCGTATAAGTAGCAACGTGTTAGACAGAGCGGAAGACGAGAAATTGCAGGAAGTCGAAAGGTGTCGTTCGTGAAATCGTGAAATCGCAGGAAATTGAGAAGTTGTTATGGTTCGTTGAGAGTCGTTTTGGGTTGGTTACAGCTGTTGGTACGATATTTGGGAATACATCAAATGGAGGCAGTTGGTGTCCACCCCGTTCCGTGGTACTACATATCACACTGTATTAGTGCACGGCACTAAGGTGACATACACAGAACCCCCGTTATAAAACATACATACATACATACATACATAGGTATGTATGTGTGATATACAACAGGCTTCTCCACGATTTCTATTTACTAAATTCACGCATGCCGGAACTGTAGAAGATATTTGCCCATAGTGCCCAGCAGTGAGAGTGAACCCGAAACCACGCGGTAGCAACAGGAGTTTAACAGCACAGCCATGCTTGCATCGTGTATTAGTTTAAGAAAATATTTCTTAATCCTTTGTATTCCCGAATACATTTACTTGCAAGCTTCATTGGAAGTGCCAGACGATGCATACGACTTCTCTCTCTCTCCCTCTCTCTATGAATGCGTGTGCCACATTCTGGCATACAAGAGGGAGACATTTGAAACTGGACTACATTTGACCATCGGTCAACTTAATCAGATGTGATTTGAGCCAAAACGGTCGACAGGCAAAAGACCAAACTGGACAATGAATGTGAAGGCGATTATTAAAGATGCCTAATATCTCTACATTTTGCAGCGGGATCTTATTTTTAACATAGCATCGTTTATATTACACAGAGTACAACCGAGCATGGTTAGGTGGTTAGAGGCATTGAACACATGATCGCAAGATCATGATTTCGATTTTCCGACTGGGTGGTACGCTCAATTTATTTAGCAAATTCTTTCATTTTCATGTTGTTCGAGTCCAGTCATCTAAAAATGATTACCATCATAGCTAGGGACCTTAACCCTGGAATGGACTGGCGACCTATCCTGGTGGAGAGTGGTATCGTAATTTCTTAGTCGATTATACATCACAGAAACCAGGATAATCTTCGGTCTAACGAATCTGTAGAATGAGGAACAGGTCCATTTATATAAACCACGCCGCAGAACTCGCAGAGAAATCCATAACTATAGTGCAGCCCTTTGTCATACTAACGCTTATGAGAGACCCCTTTGTGTTACACCATCCTCGCGAAACGGGCTCAAACTTAACATGAAAATCTCCACACTCTCAAACAAAAGATAACAGAGGTCAGGTTTGAGGCCATGAAATCTTACAGACCAGTGATTCTCAATCTTTTTCTTTTGATTTTTTACCTACTGACCTCCTTTGATTCCCGTTTTACAAGGATGGACCCTCAGAGACATCTGATGATTTTAAAAATCCATTTTTATAATTCGATGTTATTAGGAATTGTATAAAAAGAAACTGTTGAAGTATTTTGTGTATTGTAGAAGTATAACCACGGGCATATAGCGTAGTGGTTAAGAGCATGGGCTACTAACCCAAGATTCCAAGTTCGATTCCATGCAGGGACCTTAATAATAATAATAATAATAATAATAATATCGAAAATACCTAAGGAATGAGAACCCAGGTTCGAAATTTTCCCAAGACGCCTGATGAAGCTGGAGGGTATATCAGCCGAAACTTTGTGTTAACAGCAAATAAGATGAGGACAAATATCCGTCAAATGTAAGTAATGTAAATAATGTACATAATTCCTCATCTCTTAAATATAGAATTGTATAACCAGCTTATTGCACATGAATTTTAACGACAAAATCTTATATGAACCTCCATGGTCGTGTGGACCCCAGTCAAGAACCACTGATAGAGACCATTCTACTACGTTAATAAATAAAATAACTCCCTGAAATCTTTGTCTGAGTGTTCTTGTTTATGAACAACAAACAACCATTTAAAAAGTCAGTATTTAAGACATAAAATCACATCAAACATTGACTACGTTTCTAGATAAAGCTCCGAAATGCTGCTGCGTATGTTTTATGTTTATGTTCAGGAAGAGTAAACAACCATTTAGAGAGTCATGCAACAATCCTGTCATTGAATCAGTGTACACTGACAATCAGGGGGGAAAGGGACGGAAAAAAAAGCTTCCTATGTATATTTTTTCTTTGTTTAACCGAGATGAAAAGATGGCAGACAAATCGGATAATTTAGCGCAACAATGGCGGCTAAATACTATCCTAACAATACAACTGGTCAAGTGATCCGCTTTTAGCGGTAATATTAACCATTTTCTTATATTATTATTATTATTACTATTATTGTTGTTATTGTTATTTTTCATCATCAAAATGAATTAAAGCGATGATTATTCTGGGTGAAATGTGCGTAGGTTGCTCTAGAAGAAATACAATAACAACAATCAGATTTATGTCTAAAAGAAGCTTTTAAAAATATTGTTTTATAGTTTAGTAGTGTAAACGTTTAAACATTTTGTTAGACGTTGTTGTTTAGGGAGAGAGAAAGAGAGACCGAGAGAGAAAAAAAACGTCAATGCAATCCAGCGTGTTGTGTCAGCTAATCTATCGAAAACATTGCATAGCTTTTGTTGTTATTTTTTACTGCAGGCGACATGGCTCTGCGATACATTCTGGCAGAACAAAGGGAGGCTATATACCTATTGAGAATCAAACTATGAAGAATTAAATGGTGTATAAATGTTATCTATTGAATAAATCCTTGTAGTATTTCAGAAATAAAAAATTTTTTTTTTTTTTTCATTTTATTTTGTTCCTTTACACAACATAGCTTAAACCATAGCATTAAGTATGGATTTATGATTAAATGCAAAGAGTATACGTCAGAAGGAAAAAACTATAAAGCATGAAGGAAGGGAGGAAGGAACGAACGAAAAGAAGGAGTGCGAATGAGAGAAAGAAAAAAAGATAATTGTAAACAAATAATCAAAGAAATATTAACTAATAGTTTCAAATCTTAGCACTAGGCCAGCAACTTTGAGGGAAGGGGCTAGTCGATTACATCGACCTCTGTGCTTATTTTATTGATCCCGAAAAATGAATGGCAAAATCGACCACCATGAGATTTGAACTCAGAACGTAAAGATCCGGAAGAAATACTAACCATTTTGTGACATACCATTGACTCTGCTTGTTTGCCACCTTAACTATCCCTCAAACGGTGGGAAAGGGTTGCATGAATTTGTGAGCCAAACGGACAAAAAACACCCCACCAAAAAAAATGTCTATTTTTCTTCTATTTTATATACTCATTTTCACTTCAAATAGGAACAAAAGCTATAATAATTGTTAGTCTCTCGCACAATAAAATTTACAATCTCATAATCGAAAAGTACCGTATAATATTCTCTTATCTTTGCATATTTAGAGCGTGTATCAATTCATTTGAGATTCTCATTCTGTTGTTGTCAAAGGAATGTACAAATGGCGAAAGCTCGGTGCATTTTCTTTTTTTTTTTTTTCCATGCAGAATTAGATGGAGCATCGCTTTCTTCTGTGCTCACTAGAGCATCATCCTCATCATCCTCTACCTCATCTGATGATAAAGGTAAGTTAGAAAAAAAAAGGACTTCTTCATTGCTATATAAATCTTCCATTTGCAACTTGATTCCTCCTACCGATAAGGACCGCTTACGCTTAGAAGCATTTGACGAAGTAGACACTTGGTCGTCAGTTGATGATGGCCGTATCCATGTAAAGTTTTGGGAATATCAGTTGATGATATCCATCGTTTAAGCGTTAATGGCAAGAGATTGACATCGAGCACTTCATTGAACACTTTTATACATGTGTTACGATAAAGTGGTTTTCTGGATGCCTGAACAGTGTTACAATTTGGTATCGAATTGACAGGGATCGAATTAACACAAATTCTGTTAAGATTGCAAATGCAAGAATATTTGTTCTTACCGTTAACAGATAAATGTTATCGTTGCTATGAACGACAAAGAAAAGATGTTTACACAAGAACGATAGTTCGCAGTTTATATGAGATGCTGTTGGGTCAGAGGAGGCGCAATGGCCCAGTGGTTAGGGCAGCGGACTCGCGGTCATAGGATCGCGGTTTCGAATCCCAGACCGGGCGTTTTGAGTGTTTATTGAGCGAAAACACCTAAAAGCTCCACGAGGCTCCGGCAGGGGATGGTGGCGAACCATGCTGTACTCTTTCACCACAACTTTCTCTCACTCTTTCTTCTTGTTTCTGTTGTGCCTGTAATTCAAAGAGCCAGCCTTGTCACACTCTGTGTCACGCTGAATCTCCCCGAGAACTACGTTAAGGGTACACGTGTCTGTGGAGTGCTCAGCCACTTGCACGTTAATTTCACGAGCAGGCTGTTCCGTTGATCGGATCAACTGGAACCCTCGACGTCGTAAGCGACGGAGTGCCAATAACAACATGTTGGGTCAGATGTAACAGTAGTCGATGTCGTGTGTTTCTTAGAGGAAGCTGGCTCGGGTGTGATTCTGCTACTATCGCCGTCATCGACGTTGACCACTGTCTTGCTGTTACAGACTCTGCCCTGGTTCTCTGCTGCTATCAGCTGGTCATTGGCGAAAAAGCGCCAAGTAAAAAGTCGATTTCTTATTTCAGAAAAAGCGTGCCAAAGATTTGATCCTGGTTAATATTTTGAATGATGTCAGCAATATTTAAGCGAATTGCGTTCGTGTTACTGAGTTATTACTTTCTTTCGGATAGCGATACGGGTTCGACTTTTAGTGCTTTGTGACTACCAAATACTCCTAATACACAAGTGTTAGAACTAAACCAATTTTGAAACTAAAAGAGAGAGATTAAACATCACAATAGAATTAACAAACTCATTATCGAAAAGTGCCGTGAATATTCACTTTCCTCGGCGTCAGCACAAGAATAAATTCAGTTGAGATTCGTGCATTGTTGTTGTCAAACGAATCTAAAAATGTAGATTACGGATAAACTGAGGAGCATGGATCTGAGAAATAAAGCTTGGAAATGAGGAAGCGAAATCAGCAATATATATATATATATATAGAAACAGGTATATATATAAGTATGTATGTAAATATATATAATATTACAATTACAAATTTGAGATATTTACCAATAGATAAGCAATTCCTATTTCAGGATAACCTCATGGTATGGTATACGCAGAGAAAATTACATCAAATAAAATAATTAAAATAACATACAATAAAATTAAATAAATAAATATATCTTACCTGTTATTAATCTGTGAGGAAAGAAGGTAGTGCAAAGTAATCAAGATTTAAAGTTGCTTTTAAAGTAGTCATTATCTTCTAATTTGTTGGTATTATATTTATTGCTATCGTGCAAGTAGGCCTTCCAATGTATTCTGTTTAAAAAGTTCTTAATCTGGACTATTAAGTTTGTGTATTCTCTCCTACGGGGAATAGGTACTCTATTGGTTCAATCCTACCTGATAGGTACATAACCGGCATGTGCCAGAAATACTAACAGAATAGGCGATAGTATTAAATAATATTTATAATATATTAGGGAATAACAAGTATTCCAGGTTATCAGGACGTTTACTATTTTACACTTTTCTAGAAAAGTGTAAAATAGTAAACATCCTTTTATATATATATATATATATATATATATATATATATACATACACACACACCAGTGGTGGTGAAAAGTTCCGGGCTTTAAGAGTATCATGAAAGGCCCAGTTGGAGACCCAACTTTCCGAGCTCTTTTACAAGGTTTATAAAAACTGAAGGACCGCTGCATATAAGTGTGTGAATCTGGGAGAAGTATATATTGAAGAAAATCGTAATTAATTGACCTTCCTGTGTTTTCTTTTACCAAAAATCAGGAACACTTCAGCACCCCTTCATATATATATGAGAACATTTTATAAACAAACTTTGGAAGCGCCGACTGTTGGTATTTTACAGACAAGTAAATTTCGAACGCAGTGTATCTGTGAAAGCAGCAGAGAGAGATTGGGTATTTACCCATAGAAGACGGGGAAAGGTTGCCGGCAACATTTTCTGGTCTTCTAAGGGTAAATACTAAATCTTTTCTTGCTGCTTTCACAGATACACTGCGTTCGAAATTTACTTTCTTGTCCAAGATATATATATGTATGTATGTATGTATATAATAGAAATAGGTTTCAAAGAAAAAAAAAAGACTACATGTGGTATAAATAGGGGAAAAGTAAAAAGAATACCAAAGAAAATGCACATTAGATATAAAAAAATAAAGGTTTTTTTAAGAAAAGCAAAGGTATATACATACACTTAGATGATTTGAGGTGGAATTATGAAGTATAAAAATCATTATGAATCATTATAGAGATTCAAAGACATACCGGTATGGTCAGAGCTGATCACTGAATTTGAATGAACACCGATTTCCAAACGGTGTTGGGTCTAATAGTACCTAAGTGAAAAGATTACATGCAAATGAGGTAAGAAGTTCAGGAAGTGATGCAATGATTAGGTTAGTAGTGTCCTGTATTAAGTTGTGTTCATATTGAGTTGTAGATGATATTTATTAACGAAAGTTGCCTCTTTATTTAATCTTTGCTGTACTGAGGTGTTCTGTGAACATTGATAAAAAGGGAAAATTAGGAAGTTCGATTTAAGGTTCCTAGCACATCTTTTCATGTGTTCACTGACCTGCATCTGTCTATATTGTGGGTAGCGGATTTGTTCTTTAGAAAAGTCTCCAGACTAACCAAAACTTCCGAGAAACATTACCTACCAATCTACCCCCCATCATCTAGCAGATAATGGAAAAATTTGCCTCCGAGACTTAACTTTCAACATGAATACTTCAAGCATTCAACTAGACACAACCTAATTAGACAGCATAACGTCTCCCTCTATCCGCATTACAAAATTAACAATAAATTTAACCCAAACTACATCCACCATAGACAATATAACAACTCTCCACAACAAACTACCACAGACTCACTTTACACCCAATTTCTCTACACCAAACCAAATACAATACAGACTTCCCACAACAATTCACTTACTACAGCCATGTTTTAGACCTAAATCAGAGAAACAGAGATGTGAAATAGAACAAAATATACATGAACAACCGAAAATAATCAACTCAAAGAAAATCCGAAGTACTACACAAACTAAAATTCTACCAAGAGGTTTGAAGTTTACACCAACACCTCGCAGATCGAACCTGAATGAAATCAAGGATAACTATGGATTTTTGCCGAAAATTGCGCCTTACAGAAGCACTTCACAACTACACCAGCGAAGGTGACTCAATAGTAAAAAACAAAAGCGAATACTGTCCTACAAGAGGCAGAAATAAAGCACTTGATGACTTTTGTGAACACATTACCAATTTTCCATTTAATACCCCACAAAAACAGTGAATTAAATCCAACCTCAACACAAATGAATAAAAAAACCTAATCGAGTTTTAAAAAAATGATATAAATCTAACCATTAAAGAAGCCGATAAAGGAAGTGCGGTAGTAGTGATGAACACAGAGTACTATAAAAATTTAATACTCTCCATGTTGGAAAACAATATTTACTATAAAATAGATTACTCTAACCCACAAAAGACACTTAAAAACTTATCCTCCTAACTTCAAATACATGGAAAGGGCCTCACTAAAAAGACATTGACTATTTATCCAATTTTAAATACAGACCAAGTCTATTCTACGCATTACCTAAAATACACAAAAATACACATATTAGTAAGGCTTGCAAAGATTTTTCGAAGCCTATGCATTAATGTTCCCTACTGACGGGCTTCTTTCAATCTCCGTCTACCAAATCCAATCACAAGGCTTTGGTCGGCCACACAGTGGGACTGAACCGGGAACCATGTGGGTGGGAAACAAACTTCATACCACACAAGCCAAGCCTGCGCATAAGTATATGTATGTGTATATATATATATATATATATATATATACGCGCGTGTGTGTGTTTGTACGTATGTATGTATGTACGTGTGTATACACATATGTATGTATGTACGTATGTATACACATATATGTATGTTTGTATATATATATATATATATATATATATATATATATATATATATATATATACAGTGTATATGTATATATATATATATATATGTACAAGGTGGGGCTGAAAAGTTCCTGGCTTTAAGGGTATTGCAAAAGCCTTGCTTGGAGGCCCAACCTTCCAAGTTCTTTTCCAGGGCTTAGAAAAACTGAAGGACCGCTGCATTAAATGTGTGAATCTGAGAGGGGAATATGTTGAATAAAATCATTATTAACCGTTCCTTCTGTATTTTCTTTTTCCCAAATCCAGGAACTTTTCAGCCCCTTCTCGTGTATATATTTTATATAATATTCTTTACAGGGGACACTTCGACGCTGCTGGAGACGTTAAAGGGGTCTGCTGAAAAAAAAATGTTTAAGAACTCCTGGTCAAACGGAGACATTTGACAGAGAGATTTCATTGCTGGCTTCTCTGGTTATATTGATGTTTAGGAATGTCTGCTCATTATATTCTTTCTCCGTCAGGGATTATACTAAGTACAGATGAACTAATAACACTTGGACAGTTTCCTTTATTACAAGGAACTTTGATTTACAAGAGAATATTGGATATTTTTTTCTCACACTGCTGTATCGATTGGTAAATAAACACATACATTTTTCAGATGAGTTGGGTCTGTAGCTACTCGGGAGGTGTTTAGCTAATACCGGATATTGGAGATGGAACATCACTGAATATACCAGCAAATAATTGGATACGATTTTAAACATGTTAATTTGTGGTTTCGATAAATTTGACTGCTTTTTCTAGCGAATCGAAAGATTATAAAGTGGATTTCTCCGCGGTGTTTACTGATGGCGTTCGTTCTGTACATAACGTCATACGAGAATATGTAAATTTGCGTTGATGTGTAAATATTTAAATGGCTGTTCGTATCTGTGAATTGATTAAAAATTGCAATCTATCTGCTTATTGTATTTGAAATACAAATTTTCGTTTTACTCGAACACTGGATATGAATTTAAAGTGTTATTAACAAGCTGTGTTCAAATAATTATAGTTTCCAGCATAAATTGAACATTACATATATATCTTGTTTAATGAAATCTCGCTTATGAATCGGTGTAAAACCGTAATTAAAGGAATTAGCGAGATAAGCACGGGTTGTGTCTTTGGAAGAGAACGAGATCCTCTTCTGAATCTACTAACTATTATTGACTTCTCTTAACATCAATTTAATTGAAACAAATGTTTACCAAAGTTTTCCTTTTTCTTTTCGTCTTCCGATGTCATTCTCTAACTAAACTGCTAAACCTAAGATTATTTCTATCGGGAAAACCAATTATTTCCCTTTTAGTGTGTTATATATATATATATATGTGTGTGTGTGTGTGTGTGTGTGTGTGTGTGTGTGTGTGTGTGTGTGTGTATGTGTGTGTGTGTGTGTGTGTGTATATATATTTGTGTGTATATATATATATATATATGTGTGTGTGTGTGTGTGTGTGTGCGTGTGTAGAAGTACGCAAATATAAATGTATATATAAATATGGTATATACGTTTATAAAGATGTATGTGTATATATCCATACACACACACACACACACACACACACACACAAAGAGAGAGATAGTGGGATAGAAAGCAGGAGAGAGGGGAAATGAGTGAGAGAGAGAATAAGCGGTGGAGTGTTTTAAATAGAATACATTGAGAGTTGATAAGTGTATGTATGTGTATGTATGTGTATGTATGTGTATGCATGTATATATATACATACATATATAGATATATATATATAGATATATACAGAGAGAAGGGGGAGAATATACCCCGGGAGTTTTCATGAACTGACGTAATGTAATGAATATGTACTCTGAGTGCTCAGTTTGGTTTATCACTAAAACTCCGACTTGAACTGCAACTGAAAATTGTGGTGTTGAGACTGCACATATACATGTGTGTGTGTACATACATATATACAGAAGGATAGATAAATGCATATATATATATATATACACTCGTATATGTATGCATGTATTTCAATTAAAAGGATTCATTAAAAATCGAAGCGTATCAACGCGTAGAACGTCACCGATTGGTTTGATGAATCATACACTGCAGACAGTAAAATAATCCATCCTCGTAGAAACTAATACATGGAATTGGATATTGTTGTAAAGTAATTCTCAATTCTACTTATTCAACCAATTATCAAATTACTAAGAAACTCATTGTGTGGCACAAGTATCATAAATAACAAACGAAAGGCGCTTAAATCTCCCACAATTGTTTCGCTAGAAATTTTTGCTTGCTGTACTCAGAATAAACTACCTCATGCATTACGTGAATATCAAGTTCATCAGACGAATTTAAGTATAGTCAACCTTAGTCAATTTTTTGTTTAATTAGATATTGTTAATATAACATTACATAAAACGGGCTAGAGTTGAAGTGCTCAGCATGAGCTAGAATTCAAATTATGGTAAGAATGGATACATAAGGGTGGAAGACCACAGGAACAATACCGTATATCCAACGCAAGATTAAATATATGTGTGTGTGTGTTCAAATCATTCTAGAATCAATAAATATATAGTATCCATTATGTATCCATTCTTACCATAATATATATATGTATATATAATATTTCTTCTGGTCATTTCATCATGTTGAACTGTTAAACCCTACACCTTTTTTCTCTATCCATTTTCATTTCTCTCAGACCTTTTTGTTGACGGGCGTAAGCTCAAAGCGTGAAATGCACCTCAATGCAAACTAATGCACTTGAATGCTGTTCCTTCACATGCCATTATCTTTTGTTTTCTGTAAATATATATATATATACATATATATATATATATATATATATATATATATATATATATATATATATATATATATATATTTTTATATATATATATATATATATATATATATAAAGGGTCTCCCAAAAAGATGTACTCACTCTTTAACAGAGGATTACTAATGTATTGTGTTTTTGTGATGCACGGAC
>NC_142949.1:9873040-9890540 GCF_046866305.1 Octopus bimaculoides
ATTTCATAGCACTTTTTTAGATTGCCTCGATAACTGACGAGATGCCGGAGCAGTTTTCCGCCCCGACATCCAAAACTCGGAGTCTTATTATGGCAACCGAATAATCGTCACATATTATATTATATCATATATATATATATATAGAGAGAGAGAGAGAGAGACAATAATTTATTACAACATATTCAATTCCGAACAATATCAAATCCATTGTATAAAACCGGGAAACTCGGATGCCAAGGTCCCTTTAAGAGGATTTTATATCCTTGTTTTAATATATATATATATATATATGTATATATATATATATATATATATATATATATATATATATATATATATATATATATATATATATATATATATATACATACACATATACACATATCTAGTAAAGTCTTCAGTGTTACATTATACACATACGTATATTCACGTCTTATATATATATATAGGTATACACAAACATATGATAACCTATAGTTCTACACACACACACACACACACACACACACACACACACACACACACACACACACACACACACACACGCATATATATGTCTATACACACGTATATACAGATATAGTAAAACCTGTAGTTTTATAGTCGTTCATACACATTTACACATACATGCCCACACATACACACAGATGTAGTGAGACCTGCAGTTCTACATATACGCATGCGTATCTACACTCAGACGTGTATAGTCTCCTAATACAAAGATCTGCTGAAATTCATTACTCACGAGATATCGTTGCATATAACATATTTCCATAAATAAACGATTTAATGTTGAGTGTTTTATTACAGTAGCCAGACTGGCAGGTGCAATACCGGTGCATACGTTGTTACTCAGGCACTTACAGTTAATTAGTAACAATGATTGTACTCATTTTATTCTGCCTTAACGTGGTTTTGAATAAAGGGGGCAAGCTGGCAGAATGATTAGCACGCCGGGCGAAGGGCTTAGTGGTATTTCGTCTGTCTTTACGTTCTGTGTTCAAATTCCGCTGAGGCCGACTTTGCCTTTCATCTTTTCGGGGTCGATAAATTAAGTACCAGTTGCGTACTGGGATCGATCTAGTAAACTGGCCCCCTCCCCCAAAATGTCTGGCTTTGTGCCTTGAGTAGAAAAAAATGCTCAGCGGCATTTCGTCCATCTTTACGGTCTGAGTTCGAATTCTGCCGAGGTCTATTTTGCCTTTGATCAGAATATTGGTTCCAAATTTTGGCACAAGGCCAGAAATTTCGCGGGAGGGCTAAGTCTGTTACACTGAACCCAATGCTCAACTGGTGTTTATTTTATTGAGCCCGTAAGGATGAAAGGCAAAGTCAACCTTGGCAAAATTTGAACTCAGAACGTAAAGACGGACGAAATGCCGCTAAGCATTTTGTCCGGTATGCTAACGATTCTGCCAGCTTGTCACCTTAATAATAATGATAACCCTTTCTACTATAGGCAAATAGCCTGAAATTTTGGGGAGAGAGAACTAATCGATTACATCAACTCCATTATTTCACTGGTATTTAATTTATCGACTCCGAAAGGATGAAAGGCAAAGTCAACCTCGGCGGAATTTGAACTCAGAAAGTAGGGACGGTGAAATGCTGCTAAGCATATAGCCCGACGTGCTAACAATTCTGTCAACTCGCCGCCTGACGCCATCTGAATATTCTTTTCTACTCTTGGCACAAGGCCAGAAATTTTGGGGGAGGGGGCCAGTCGATTAGATCGACCCCAGTGCGTAACTGGTACTTAAATTATCGACCCCGAAAGGATGAAAGGCAAAGTCGACCTCAGCGAAATTTGAACACAGAACGCAAAGACAGACGAAATACCGCTAAGCACTTCGCCCGGCGTGCTAACGTTTCTGCCAGCTCGCCGCCTGAAGCCATCTAAATATTGGCAAAGAGATTCTTGTACTGTGATGATTCGTACAGAGTATCAAAATGCTAACATCACGACTGCTGTTCAATGCTCTGTTAACTCTGTAAAGCCCGTAAGGCGTGACGTGGACAATCTGTGAGGGTCTTTTGGTGTGTCTCCGGCGAGGGTGAGGAGATACCGCCCCACGTTTTTGAACAGGGCCTTAGGCTCAATTCAGACAGTTATGTGAAGCTTTTGGAGACTGTGGCCAATCCCGGACTGGAGAGGGTTACTACTGGAGGGCCATGTGTGGGAGCAGGACTCGGCTCCTGGTCATATCTCCGGAATGAGTGAGTTGTAGTCCAAGAATTTCTACGACTTCACCAGCACCAATTTCTGGCCTCCTAATTCCCACGATTGTAACCCCACGGATTACTCTGTGTGGGGGACACAGTTGAGAAAGACACCAACCGCTCTACCTGCAGCACCAAGGCCAAAAAGGCGGCCAAGATCAAGGAGGTGTTCGAAGATGTTCTCAGGAATACAGGGAGCAACGCATGCACCAGATTCCGGAACCGTTTTTGAGGCCGCGGGGGAAGCCGTACGTGTGCATATAATATGTATGTATGTATGTATGTATGTATGTATGTATGTATGTGTGCATGTATACATATATGTATGCGTGCATGTATGCTTATATTCTCGCAATGTTTTGGCAGCATGTATATTCTAAGACCGGAGCGATGCATCATGGAATATGGAATATTCGCTTGATTTCAGTGTGAAGAAATGTGCACTTGTTCAAAAACAAGGTTTCCGCATCGTGGCTACAGTCAGGAAACCGAAATGAGTACAAGAACAAATATATATATATATATATATATATATATATATATATATATATATATAAAGAGAGAAAAGGGGGAAAAAAACAAAGAAAAAAAAAGAGAAAGACCTTTTGTATACAGATCTATGTTTTTGGCAGTCTATTGCGAACGTTAGATATTATATTTTTGTCTGTTTGTATTTTGTATTTTTGTTCTTGTTCTTTTTTTAGTCCCTCTATATTTTCTTGCCATTTCTTTTGCTGATTATTTCAAAGAATTTCCATTTGGATTTTCAGTGTCAACACCATCAAAGTAATGTCAAGTTCCAATAGATTTGATGCATGAAATTTAACGATAAATAATAATTAAATTGCACCTATGTGTTTAGAGCATATATAAACTTTAAAAAAAAAATCTCAATAAATGCATATAATGCACAAAATATTCAATATATTTAAATTTTAATGTGATATGAATATTGATTATTTCCCCAATTCCATCTTTTCATATAAGTTTCTTCACTTATCTTTTTGTTTTGTTATTGTTTTTTTTTTCTTTCTGCGGTTGATACCAAAAGCTTGTAAGATTGTGACTCCCTCGTACAAGAAAGTCTTTCATATTAGAATAATGTTTTGTTTTGCTTTTTGAGGGCTTTTTTTTTTTTTGCAGTATTTATGAAATCCATATTTCAGCTGATTAGTTATTTACCGAGATTAACCTTGTTTACTAATATATTAAGATTAATTTCGATGCTATTCTTTTTCAGCAATAAAACCAATCAATTACCTTGTCTGACCTCAGAAACCTTGTTTCTTTAAGGTTATAATCAATAAAATGGTCTTTTCCACCCCCATTTATACATGAAGCGCAATTCTAGTATTGTTCAACATTGCCAAACACATTGTCCTCTCACGTATCAAGGAAACACGTTTTATAACGCCATGTCCGTCCTATTCGTTTCTGATAAGTTATTACGATGACCAGGCATTTTTAACATACGTTTTCTCTTTAAAACAAAATGGGCGCAGCGTGGCTATTGGCGCAGCGTGGCTATTGGCGCAGCGTGGTTATTGGCGCAGCGTGGCTATGTGGTAAGATGTTTGTTTCTCAACCACATAGTTCCAGGTTCAGTCCCACTAGGTGGCGTCTTGAGCAAGTATCATCTACTCTGACACCGGGTCGACCAATTCCTTACGAGTGAATTTGATAGACGGAAACTGAAAGAACCTTGTCATGTATATAACATATATATATACACACACACACATATAGATATACATACGCATATACATGTATATGTGCGCGTACGCGTGCGTCTTTGTGTTTGACCCCCACCCACCGTTTGACAGACGATGTTGGTTTGTTTACGTCCCCATGACTTAGCGGTTCGACAAAGAGAAACCGACAGGATAAGTGCCCAGTTCAGGAAAAAAAACAAAAAGATTAGTATTTGAGTCGATTTGTTCGACTAAACCATTCAAGCTGGTGCCCCAGCATGGCCACATTTTAATGACTAAGACACGTAAAACAGAAGACTAATACTAGAGCTCTGGACAGTTGCTGGGCATCTACAGGTTGTTACAAATACACCCAGGGCGCACGTACGGGGTGACGAGGCTGCTGTATTCAAAACTTTTCAAACTTCATCAAAAGGTCCTCCACCCAGCATTCGGTACACCATCGCTGGGATTCTTTTGACGTTATAATACATACAACAATTTCTGTATTTCTGCACTTGAAAAATAAGCATCACTCCCACTTACACATACCTTAAGCATTTTTATGAAATCCTTAATAAGTTTGGGCCATCAAAAAATTCTTTTCGAAACTTATCCTTATTTCCGAAAATCAAAACACTCACAAGATTTCAACCTGTTGTTGTTTTATGTACATTATTTACATTCGACGGATATTTGTCCTCATCTTGTTTGTTGTTAACAACAAACAAGATGAGGACAAATATCCGTCGAATGTAAATAATGTACATAATTCCTCATCTCTTAAATATAGAACTGTTCTTGTTTTCCCAACACATTTCAAACTGCAACATTTCAAGCAGATCATCGCTTAGGCCATTCTTATAACACTGTAAAGGATCGAAAGTTACATTATCTATCCTCCAAGTAATGATTGCTTGGTAATAAAAAAAAATGACGACACATTGCTTCTGCTAAAAGCCCATTATTTGCAAGAAGAAGAAGATATATTGCTAGAAAAACTTTACTTACCAGTGAATATATAAAAGTATTTTAATTTAAGAAATTTCTCATTTTTCCTTTTCCTCGGCGAATGCAGGAGAACAGTGTGGATATGGGCGGAGGAAACGGGTTCAAATGCTAGTTAGGCTTAGTTACGCACTTTCATTTTAATTTTCATGGTGAAAATATAAAATATGTACAATTTGAACGACTGGAGTCTGTAGATAAAATAGTTATACCAATTTTCCATACTTTCGGTAGGACCTTTGGGTATATGTTTGGTGTGGATGCGCGTATGTATGTATATATACATACAAATATACATATTGCGGAGCGGAAACCCCCTTCGGTCACGAATGAGCATGAGATTGAACTTAGAAAGTTACCTTCCAAGGCACAAGTTAGGTAAGTTTGTTTATGGAAGACCAGCAATTGCTCATGCATACCAGCCTCCCGTCTCCACGCCCCCGATGTTATCCAAGGAAACGGCAAAGGGGCAGATACAGCTTGGCACCAATGACATCGCAACTCATTTCTACAGCTGAGTGAACTGGAGCAACGTGAAATGAAGTGTCTTGCTCAAGAACACAACACGCAGCCCGGTCCAGGATTCGAACTCACAGCCTCACGGACGAAAGATCGACGCTCTAACCACCAAGCCATGCGCCTTCCCATATAGAGACATATATATTGCATGTATATCTGTGCATGTATGTGTGTGCGTACATATATGCAATATGTACATATATATATACATATATATATATATATGTATATATATATATATATATATATATAATATGAATATATATGTACATATAGTATAGTATTTTATTTTATATGCATATATATATATATATATATATATATACCTATATATATATATATATATATATATAGTGTAGTATATTGCCACTTAAGTGTGGCTGACACCTAGGGGTGGATGTTACTGTTGCTTTTAGCCCCAGGAGGACATCTCCTCCAGCTGGCTTATCGACACACTACTGTGTCCTGTTTGCCAAGGGAAGTTATCCCTTTCACCATGATCTGTAGCACGAACGGATCCGGATTTCAGGGTTATTTCCCTTCGTCGGCGTTCGATAGCCACTGACCATTGGTGAGAGAGACAAAATCCTGGCAATCTTATATCTACTTTTCCAGTGAAATTCTTCACTGATATCGAAAAGGTGAAAACAAGCAATGTTAATTCTCTAAATGAAGTATTAACAGATGTCCTCCTGGGGCTAAAAGCAACAGTAACATCCACCCCTAGGGGTCAGCCACACTTAAGTGGCAATATACTACACTTTATCGTGCAGTTACTGTTAATAACTGCACGAATTATCGTGCAGTTACTGTTAATACTTCATTTAGAGAATTAACATTGCTTGTTTTCACCTTTTCGATATCAGTGAAGAATTTCACTGGAAAAGTAGATATAAGATTGCCAGGATTTTGTCTCTCTCACCAATGGTCAGTGGCTATCGAACCCCGACGAAGGGAAATAACCCTGAAATCCGGATCCGTTCGTGCTACAGATCATGGTGAGAGGGATAACTTCCCTTGGCAAACAGGACACAGTAGTGTGTCGATAAGCCAGCTGGAGGAGATGTCCTCCTGGGGCTAAAAGCAACAGTAATATCCACCCCTAGGGGTCAGCCACACTTAAGTGGCAATATACTACACTTTATCGTGCAGTTATTGTTAATACTTCATTTAGAGAATTAACATTGCTTATATATATATATATATATATATATATATATATATATATATATATATATATATATATATATATAATATGAATATATATGTACATATAGTATAGTATTTTATTTTATATGCATATATATATATATATATATATATATATATATATATATATATATATATAATCAGGAGCACTCCGTCGTTGACGACGATGGGGTTCCAGCTGATATGATCAACGGAACATCTTGCTCATGAAATTAACGTGCAAGTGGCTGAGCACTCCACAGACACGTGTACCCCTAACGTACTTCTCAGGGAGATTCAGCGTGACACAGAGTGTGACAAGGCTGGCTCATTGAAATACAGGCACTACCTCATTTTTGCCAGTTGAGTGGACTGGAGCAACGTGAAAATAAAGTGTCTTGCTCAAGGACACAACGCGTCGCCGGGAATTGAACTCACGACCTTACGATATTGAGCCGAATGCCCTAATCACCAACCCACGCACCTTCATATATATATATATATATATATATATAACACTATTCAATTTTTTTTCTCCGTGTTTTTCTCCTTGTCTCCGTATTCTTTCTGTTGAAGAGCGTAGCTCGAAACGTTAAAGACTTTCCGTATTCCCGAGCGTCATACTAATACATCCTTTTGTTATTTACACCACCTGTCCTCGTCTGTTGTTATTATTTGTATATTCTCCCATATATATATATATATATATATATATATATATATATATATATATATATATATATATATATATATATATATATATATATATATATTTATAGATAGATAGATAGATAGATACATACATACATACATACATACATACATACATACATATATTTACATACATATATGCTCCTCTTACATAAAACTTAATGAATGCGTGTACATACACACACCATACACACGCACGCATACAACCATACTTACACACTCATACACACAGACATACGCATACATAGAGGTATACATACCGCTATACATACACACACAGAGTTGACACAAGGTCAAACTGTATTTTCCCCCGCAACGTAGTCTCCAATGGAACAAATGATGAATTCTAAATTAAAATATTAATTAAAATGAATAATTAAGGGGGGAAAAAATATGATAGCTGTTCATAATTCACAGGTAGTGGTGAGATGAAGCTAAGTATAATTGAGATAATTATAGGTAGATATTGTCATCGGAGAATACGGGTCTCTCATCTCGATTGATCGTATTGGCGAAGAGGAAAGCAACAACAAAAGAGCAATTATTTCGTTGTGAAAAGAGGGGGGGAGAAGATAGGGGGGAAAGAGGGGAGGAGGGTGAGAGAAAGGGGGGTCGAAAGAGAGGAGAAAACAAAGAGAAGGAAAGAGGGAATCAAAGAGAGAGATAGGCAGGTAGAGACAGAGGGAGACAGAGGGAGAGAGATAGAAAGAGAGGAAGAGGGAGAAGCAAAGTGAGAGAGTAAGGGCAGGAAAGAGAGCTAGAAAGGGAGAAATAGAGCGAGACGGAGAGAGAGAGAGAGAAAACAGAGAGAGAAAGAGAGTTGATAGAGAGAGAAAAAGAGACAGATAAGAAAAAGGATAGAGAGAAAGAGAGAGAAATAAAGACAAAATGAGAGAGACAGACAGACACACAGACAGGAACAGCGAAAGAGATACAGAGTGAAAGAGAGGGAAAAAGGAACAGAGAGAGAGACAGACAGACAGACAGGGACAGCGAAAGAGATACAGAGTGAAAGAGAGGGAAAAAGGAACAGAGAGAGAGAGAGAGAGATCCACCGAGAAAATCAATATGATTCTCGTCTCCCTAGTAATTACAAAATCATTATGGAAACCAAAAGCTAAATGGAAAAATAAACAATTTTATATTAGTAATTAACTTAAAACTGTTGATGAAGATAATTACTTATTGTATAAAAATGCACATAAATTAGTAAAAGGTGATTTAGTTTCTATTAGTATGAGGGCAAAGGAAGGGGACTGGCTGGGGAACGGACGGGAGATTCGGATATTAAGTTCATACCAGTAAGAAACAATTGAATTATTCCACTGCATGTATTAATAATACTCATTGTCGATAAAACATTAAATAAGAACAGAGAGCGCAAACCTCCGCCAAGGCAGCGGTAATGTCCTCTCAACGATTAGCCAGAGATGATTTTTTAAATGAGAATATCTGAAATAAACTCGATGACTGCTCTCACAAATGAGAATACGCTCTCAAGAATTAAGTAAAAACTCCGGGAAAATAATCTAGAATCCTTGTCCGGTAGCGAATCGATCTCAGGATCTAATCAGTTCAGGTCAGTCAGGAGGACAAACATTCCTGAAAGTTTCATCCGAATCCATTGAGTGGTTCTTGAGATATCTTGTCCACGGACAAACAAACAAACATAACTGAAAACATTACCTCCGCCCTAGCGAAGACGGAGGTAAGTGAAATTAAACAGTGTTTTCTTATGGCCCTTTATTTCTGAATTTAAAAGTCTCAACGAAATGGATTAACTTTCTTGTTTCCCCAGTAAGATGTATAAATATACTGGGATACAATATAATATACCAGGCCGAATTCATACACACCATTCTTCACCGATTGGGCAACAGATGATGCGGATGCACATACGTTATGTTCGATTGCGAATTTCTTATATCTTAGGATTGTCCTTCGTTCTTGTAAAGTGGAAAGTGCCAGTTCACCGCCTTATTGAATGATAAAATAATGAAGATTGAGAGAAGCTTAGAATTTTTTTTTTTTTTTTTTTTGTAAGGAAGATCGTCCTGGATCTGAAGCCGAGTTATATGTGATTAGTTGTGAACGGTGCTTTGAGAGAAGAGATGTCGAATAAGAGGATGGGTGTTTCTGAAATACGGAAAATGGTCAGTTGCAAAAGTTCATAATTGTGTGTATGTGCGTGAGAGAGAGAGAGAGAGAGAGAGAGAGAGAGAAAGTGTGTGTGTGTGTGCGCGTGTGTGGATGTGCTTGAGAGAGAGAGTGTGTGTGTGTATGTGTGTGTTGGGGGTCTATTTGAAAGCGGCGATCTGACAGAATCGTTAGCATGTTGCACAAAATGCTTAACGACATTTCTTCCGGTTTGATATTCTGAGTTCAAATTCCACCGAGTTCATCTTTGCCTAACATCCTTTCGAGGTCGACAAAAGAAATTATCAGTTGTGCACGAACGCCGATGATGACCGTTCGCCCAAAATTTCTGGTCTTGTGCCTCAAGCAGAAATCATTCATTGTGTGTGTCTGAGAAAGAGAGAAAGAGAGAGTGTGGGGTTCTGTGTGATGTGGACTATTTTTTGTAAGGTTTGCTCTGAAGGAAAGAGGTGCGCACATAGCGTTCAGCTGACCCTTTGTGACCTGTGACATCGACGGGGCTAACGGTTGATGCTTTTCAACACCATGTCGACAGCTACAGATAAAAAAATATAGTTTAGCGGGAGGGGGGATTCCAAACAGCCGACATTTTGGGAAAATTGTATCCAGGGGTTAGTATTTGGTTAATGGGCATTTAAGGGTCAATATGTGATGGTGATGGTAGGTGCAAAAACTGCAAACAAAATATGGGTGCCGGGAAGAGGAGAGAAGAGTGAGGTTAGCTGGGCGTGGATGGAGGTGGCATGAGATCATCCAGTTCTGAGAAACATAAGGAAACTGTAATCGCCATAGAAAGAAGGAAGGAAGAAGACAGCACATATGGGGAGTAGGAAGAGGAACTAGAGGGTGGATGGTGGTGATGGCGGTGGTGGTAGGGACATGCATGTGGTATACGTAATTACGTTCGGCCGAAGTTCCGCTTCGGGAATGTTCTATACCATAATCAGAAATATAAATTGTGAATACATTGATTTAGAATTTGTAATTATTCTTCTGGTCTGGCATCAGAAATTCAGTATAGAGAATATGTATATATACATGGGAATTCAATGACAGAGTGTATACATAGAGTTATTATAACAAGACTCAATCCCGAACATATGTAGTTGTGCATTTACATACATCAAATACATACATACATACATATGTATATGTATGTATGTGTAATTATATATATATATGTGTGTGTGTGTGTGTGTGTGTGTGTGTGTGTGCGTGTATGTATACATGATATATACACACATAGATATATATATATATATATATATATATATATATATGTATATACATACATGTATTTGTGTGTTTACGCTATCATAAATTATATAAGTTATATTATATAGGTAGTAAATGAGTTTAGACATGAAATAGTCGTGAATAGAAGCTGTGTCTATTTATCTGTCTGTCTTTGATATTTGATCTAACTATGGCAATGACCGATTGAACTATGAAAGGGTAACCAGAATTGATTTTCATGTGTGAGGAACATTTAAATATTCCATAACTAAAATATAGTACATCTGGTTGGTTTAGTAAGTCCCGCGAGGTAACTATAACCTTTATTTATTGGCCTTTATACTAAACTAAAATCTACAACTTTAAGTTCGGTTGGAATTCAAAGTTTTCATTGAAAACTTGTGTCTGCTAACAACGACAAGGAATTAATTAATAACGAGGAAAATTTTTGTTGGCAATGAAATACAGTAAAGAGACTGTGTTAACAGGAACAGCATTTGTACGAGTGACTGCTACACACGTAGTAAGTCCACTGGTGCATGTCTCTGGTGAAGTGAAGGATGTCTGTCGTTGGACGACGAAGATTCCGTTGTTTCTCATCTCATCTCATTTTCTTCGCCCACTTAGTCCAGGGAGGGTCATGGAAGGAGAATCCTCGAGTATAACTTCGATCGTGTCCTGTCAGAAGCACTCATTTCCTCAAATGAGACCGACCGAGCTTATGGACAGGGCCGGCCCTAGGGTCGCTGGCGCTCGGGACAAGCTGAACGTCGGCGTGTATAAGCTGAAGGGTGTGGAAATTTCGTTGACTTTGTCACGCCTTCCTTGCACACACACACTCCCGCCCTAGCACATTGAGCTGGCTCTTGTTCGTGGTCTACCCATGGCTCTCTTACCGGCTGGTTTCGCCCGTAAAACCTGTCCAGCGATTCTTTCCCCGAGATATTTTAATCACATTCTTCTAGTATCGGAACAGTGATCTATCACTTCGACGAAGAAACGGCTCTGCTTTTCAACTTCGTTTGAAGTATTCTCGCTCGTATATTTCGAACATTATAAGTCAATACACTTTCACGCACACACACCTGCGTGCGCACGCATACACGATGTAAACACGCACATACATACATACATACATACATACATGATAGATTGCGGATGAATATGACCATCACTGACAAATTATCTTATCCCAGATATTTAAAACCAATGGCAGTCAGCAATCGCTGTACTGAAATTTCACGTCAACAACTGCTTGCACAACACCGCTAATACTCTCTCACCTACAAAGCTAAGTTGTCCAGAAACAAGCAAGAACAAAACCTCAGGCTTCGCAATGATGCAGGCGTTATTTCAGAATGTCTTTCTCCAAGAGAGATATCTAAACAAAGACTAGGAGTGGGGGGCCTTTCACATCCAGCTGTTGGATGGCCATTGCCTTTGATTGAGTTCATCTGTCCTTTGACAGGTTTTGTTTTTCATTTTACAGAGTGTCCAATGTAAACCACATAACCTTACCAAGCAGGTTTGGTAGGATTGCCAGCTTAGTTGTCAACAACCTGACCATAGGATGGGTTCTACCGGGTTGCATGTTACCAGTAGCACATACATAGATACATGACTGTGTGTGTGTGTGTGTGTGTGTGTGTGTGTGTGTGTGTGTGTGTGTGTGTGTGTGTGTGTGTGTGTTTGTGTGTGTATGTGTGTGTGTGTGTGTGTGTGTGTGTGAATATGCGTGGCTTAGTGGTTAGGGTGTTGCACTCATGATCGTAAGATTGTACTTTCAATTCCTAGATCGGCCGATACGTTGTGCTCTTGGGCAAAACACTTCATTTCACGTTGCTCCACTCAGCTGGCAAAAGTGAGCTATCCTGCTACGGCACGGCGTCCTGTGCGGGGGTGGTAGTATATATATACGCCACAGAATCCGGGAAACCGGCCTTATGAGGTTATAGCTCGAGAAGGACCCTTGATCTATCTTTGCATATACATATATATATACACACACAAATACATCGATATAGATATACACATGTATGTCTGTATATATATATATATATATATACATATATATTTCGTATGTGTATTTCGTGTGCAAGATTCTTGATGTGGATACGTGTGTTGAAAGAAATACAATTAAACCTTGGGAGAGGCATTATGCCAGTAATAAACACACGCACTGGTTCAGTCCTTTATTAATTTATATAGTTTTTTGTTAAATTATTTCATTGCACTCTTGCAATCTCTTCAGTAACTTGTCTCTCCACTTCCATTTATTTTGAATGTATGATCTGGCGTTGTTTCGAAACTGTTTGGTATGAGCATGTGAGTGTGTGCAAGCTCGTATGTGTGCACGCTCATATGTGTGCACGCACTTATGTGTTCGTGCTTACATGTAAGTATGTGCGTCCATATGTGTGTTTGTAACAATTTCGTTTATATCAGATAGAGACTTTTTAATTAATTTATTTACGTTCATATTCCGCATCATATGTGTGAACAACACATGCAACCATGGGCAATTGTAAGGCCCTCATCTACGTGTATTTGGTGTTCAAAATTGGTTGCGTTTCAGTTATGAGGACCGACTCCTGTATTTGTCGCAACGATGCGTCACCGGGGTGTCTAGACAGGATTTCTATGCTAATTCTGTCCAGTACACCACCATGTTGTTCTTTGGCATGCTGGTAGAGCACCGAGGTTTGTTTTTGATTATTATAGTCCCTCCAATGTACGTTTACACGCTCAGCCAAACTTCTTGCCGTTTCACCTATGTATGTCGTGTTTCTGTTTTTACACTTACCATCCATACAGCTTATTTTGTAGACTACATTTCTGGCTTTGCAGTTGGCACCAGGACTATTTTTGCACACAATGCAACTCTCCTCAACACACCTTGTTCTTCTGAAGGGATATGTTTTACATATTATTGATCTAATGGATCTCCCTGGTTTTTCTATAAATACAGGAGTCGGTCCTCATAACTGAAACGCAACCAATTTTGAACACCAAATACACGTAGATGAGGGCCTTACAATTGCCCATGGTTGCATGTGTTGTTCACACATATGATGCGGAATATGAACGTAAATAAATTAATTAAAAAGTCTCTATCTGATATAAACGAAATTGTTACAAACACACATATGGACGCACATACTTACATATAAGCACGAACACATAAGTGCGTGCACACATATGAGCGTGCACACATACGAGCTTGCACACACTCACATGCTCATACCAAACAGTTTCGAAACAACGCCAGATCATACATTCAAAATAAATGGAAGTGGAGAGACAAGTTACTGAAGAGATTGCAAGAGTGCAATGAAATAATTTAACAAAAAACTATATAAATTAATAAAGGACTGAACCAGTGCGTGTGTTTATTACCGGCATAATGCCTCTCCCAAGGTTTAATTGTGTGTATATATATATATATATATATATATATATATATACACATGTTTGGATGTTTGGCCTCGTGACTGGCACGAGCTGATTAAACTTTGGGTTTGATCCGGTAGCTGATAAAAATTCTGGATTATTTATTATATTTACTTTACATGATTACGATCTTACATTCACTTTCAAGTTTTTCTCAATTATTTCCTTTTAGGCAGTAACTATTTTCAATGGTGAATTTGTTAACTGGATTGTATTAGATAAGGATAAACTATTTATTACTGTTACTAAATTTACTATAGCCACCTTCACATTCTATGACTACCATTGGGATTGATCAGGTACCGGACAAGGCTTCTGGATTATTTTTCCGTTTTTTTTTGGGGGGGGGGGGTTACTTAATTTTTGAGAGCGGTCGACTTCATTTTTAGTATTCTCGTTTGTGAGAGCAGACGAGTTTATTTCAGATATTCTCATTTTAAAAATCTTCTACGGTTAATCATTGAGAAAAAGTTGGTGTTTTCTTGGCAGAGGTTTGCACACTCTGAGTGCTTTTATTATTATTATTATTATTATTATTATTAAGCCTGGTACTTATTCTGTCAGTCCATTTTGCCGAACCGCTAAGTTACGGGGATGTAAACCAACACCAGGTGTCAAGCAGTGGTGGGGGGGGCAGACACAAACACAAAGATACACACACACACAAATACATACATATATACGACGGGCTCCTTTCAGTTTCCGTCTACCAAATCCACTCGCAGTGCTTTTGTCGGCCCGAGATTATAGTAGAAGGCACTTGTCCAAAGTGCTACACAGAGGGACTGAACCCAAAACCATGCCGTTGGGAAGCAAATTTCTTACGACAGCAGCCACGCCTTTAAATCACTTCAAGGTTTAAAAACACATTTATCAATGTCTTCTAATGAGAAAATACATTTTCTCATTAGGAGAAAAGCTTTGGGGGGGGGGAATCTTTTTTCAGCATATTTTCAACAAATGAGATTGCATTATACACTTGAGAACAGAAAATGTAGACGCCTACACAGTCTAATTACTTCATATTAGCTAAATTCCTTTTTTACTATAACCATGGTTTGGCTTCGTCAACGTCGATTCGTAAGGGAATGCTATCCATGTTGACTGTAGGCTCATTACTGTAATAGGTAGGCCAAGCTACAGCAGTAGCAGGAAGAATTCTATGCTGCCGTATAACGAACGATTCTTCTTCAATTGCTTTTTGTTCTCAAGGTCAGTCTTGCATGAATTCTCGAAGGAATAAACTGAACTGGACTAGTGAATGGTATATCGTCCAGCCACGCGATTGAAGGCTATGGCGACCACTAGTGACGGTTAATGTAATAGGCACCAAGGCATTTTTTTTTTCAGAGAATCTTTGTACCCTTTCTCGTATGTTCATCAGCATGATTAGGCATCGCGAACAAAGATTCTTAAAACGGGGTACTGTCCACGTTGATTGCAGGCAGGCAGATGGTTAACACACCTAGTACGTGTTGGGCAGGCCTAGCCATAACATCTACATAGAGAATTCTGTTCTGCTTTCGGTGTTTCAGTGCCGCTTGCGTTTAGGTGGTCAAAGAAGAATTTTATAATAACTGTTTCAAGGTGGTGAGTACTGGGTCGAGATAACTGACTCGTCCCCTCCCCAGAAATTGCTGACCTTGGGCCAAAATTTCAAGGTGGTGAGCCGGCTGAATCGTTAGCACACCGGGCAGAATGCTTAGCGGCATTTCATCCGTCATTACGTTCTGAGTTCAAATTCCGCCCAGGTCAACTTTGCCTTTTATTCTTTCGGGGTTGATAAATTAAGTACTAGTTGTGCTGTGGGATCGGTGTAATCAACTTAGCCCCTCCGCCGAAGTTTCTGGCCTTGTGCCAAAATTTGAAACCAATAACAATTTACGGAAACATATTCCGTAAAATTCCACAGGTTAGATAATATTAACATATTTAATACATGGAAAATTTTTTTTTTTTAAATTTACTTTTAGAAGCTAAATAAAAGGAAACTTTATGAATCGCAAGCATGTATAACCTATTAGCTTGTACCATGCTTTCGCTAGTTATTTTAATGCTTATGTTGTAGCGAGCGGACAAAGACATTGTCTTGATCCTTTCAATTTGACCCGGCGAAACATCGAGACATGACTGCTGGAAGGAATGAGAACTGCACCAGACTAGAACTTAAAATTATGTGCCTTATCCGGTTCAGAAATCGAACCACGCTCTCACAATTGTAAGCTAAACAGGCTTCTTCACAGTATTAGAAAGGAGGAAAATTATTTTGAAGTTATAAGTCATTCCTAAATATCGTTTTCTCTTTTTCGTTTTAATATCTTTTTTGCAAGATTCTTTATATGAATCCGTGTGCTGAAACAAATTTTGTTGTTGTGTCTAGTGAGAGTCATTATGTCAATATTATTAACACACGCACTGGTTCGATTCCACTCCTTTATTATTAATCAATTGGTTAAATATCCAATTGACCAATCGATTGTTTAATTTGGTTAAACAGTAAGTCATTTGTTTTGTCTTTGATGCGGCATTGCAACCTTTTCAAAGAAAAAGTCGTTGAAAAGGTTGCAAGTAACAACGAAAGAGCTTTAACAAACAAAAACAAAAACGACTAACTGTTCAACCAAATTAAATAATCGATTATCTAACCAATTGACTAATAATAAAGGTGGAATTGAAAACCAGTGCCTGTGTTAATAATCCTTTCTATTATATGCACACGGCTTGGAGTTTTCGGGGAGGGGACTAGTCGAGTACATCAACCCCAGAATTTCACTGGTATTTAATTTATCGTTAGCTGGAAATTATAAACGGTGAGAAAAGAGAAAACTGTGTTTCGGGAGAGTCATTGTGCCAATATTATTAACACACACACTAAGGCAGCGAGCTGGTAGAATCGTTAGCCCGCCGGGTGAAATGCTTAGTGGTATTGCGTCTATCTTTACGTTCTGAGTTCAAATTCCGCCGAGGTCAATTTTGCTTTTCATCCTTTCGGGGTCAATAAATTAAGTACCAGTTACGTACTGGGTCGATCTAATCGACTGACTCCCTCCCCGAAAATTTCGAGCTTTGTGCCTAGAGTTGAAAAGAATATTATTAACACACATATTTCTTACATGAAGACCCCCTTTTTCTTTTACTCCCTGACATTCCAACGACCTATTCCTTTCTTTCATCATTTCCAGTTTATATTCCAACCATTTCTTTCACGTCCTCATTCAACTCATGCCCTTGCACTCGCAGCCCTTCTCCTACATCTCAAGAAAGTTGACTGATGCGTTCTTTCTTTGCTTTTCCGTTCCCTTTCTTGCTTTTACGCCCAC